>NC_039358.1:70312308-70381113 GCF_003573695.1 Papaver somniferum
ATCAAGAGAACGAGGTTATAATTGGTAACACTACTTATTTAGATAAGGTTCAATCATCTTCGTACTATTATGATGATGAGGATAGTAGTGATGAAGAATCTGAAATATGTAGGCATAGTGATCAGGAATCTAGTAATCCAATTGAGCTTTATAGTGATTATATTATTTCTACTTCAAATCCAAATAATTTTTATGATTATTCACCTATTCAAGAGGACGAGGATTTGATTAGGAATACCACCGTTTTAGACGATGTAGTATTTCCTTTTGATTACGAAGCCGATAGTGGTTTAGAGGAACGAGTTTATTCTGAAAATGCTGTTTTAGAGTCTAGCGACTTAGAAACAATAATCTTGAATGAAGAACATAGACCCGTAGAGATGAGTAAATATGCACTACCTGATAAAAACTTAGAAGAATCAATTGACCACTTCCAAGAATCTGATGATCTAGAAATTAAGGAGATTGTGACTAGTCTATCTAGAGACACTGAAAACTCTAAGTTTGGGGGTGATTATCACTTTCCTAGTGCTTTACCTTTAACTCTTAAAAAGGTCCCTCACTTGGGACTTGACATCAATGCCTCGACCATTCTAAAAGATTATCTTCATAAACGTTTTCCTGAATCTAATGATGTCCATAAGGAAGTTCAGTCGTCAGAAACCCATCCTCTGGTTGATGTGGTTTACCCAGGCTATGATTCCAAAATCGATTTTGTTTTCCCACCAAAAACTTTTCTACCAATTGTGGGAACATATGAATTTAAAATGTGTCAATTTTTAAGTTTTGAGACTAAACCTAATCACTTTAGGATATTAGGGTCGACACATTTTCTTAAGGAAGACCACCTCTTTCATTGTGGTCAGCTGTGTGAGTCAAATCTGATTGACTTAGAGGATCCCCAGTTATTCAGGTTGTTGTTATGTGCTTATAAGTTCTTAATTGAGTTTTTCCAGACTCTAATACCTGAACCGGATCTTAGCTTTGAGGAAATCCAACCGATGAAAACCTTTTATTTAGACCCTTTTATAGAGCCTGAACCACAACTAGATGTAGTTGTCTTAAGTAAGGGAATGCTAGTCTTGTACATTTTCTTGGTTCACTGCAGTTTCCTTTTGTCAGCTCTTTTTGGTTTTAAAGACCCACATTTATTCCGGCTACTGTTATACGGTTCGAGTTGACTAATCCATGCTTAGTCTGGCTGAAGACTTTAAACTTAGCACTTCTTGGGAGGTAACCCAATATTCATGCGACACGGTAATATCTTTCCTTATCTCTTTTGCTTCATTGGTAACAGTTTCTCCTTGTTCATGTTTTTAATTTTATCTTTAGAACATTGAGGACAATGTTAGATTTAAGTTCGGGGGTATGGGAGAAACATTTTAGTCGCATCTTTGAAACTTCTAGCATCACATAGTACCCGGTTAGCTAAGTTTACATACTGTTTCTCACCGAAAAGATAGAAAATGGAATGCTAGAGATAACAACCTATTGAGACATCAGAGAAAAAGACATTGAGATCCTTGAAATTCAGGAGAGAAATTTTTCCTTTTAGAGGGTAACCGTGATGGACCTAACCATCCATGATGGAAAGGCAAGTAGGTCAGAAGGAAATGCCAGAAAGACAGATCAACCTCACAATGTAGTCTTAGTTACTGGATTACGACTCTCTCTCAGTAGAAACTTATCATCATCAACAAGCGGAGTGACATCAAAATTTATGAAAAAGTTGAAGACGTTTAAGGTTTAGAAGCAACAATAGTAAAGAATAATTCAAAAATCAAAGTTGAAGACTTAGTTACAAGAAGTTACAAGAGCAAATGATATAAGTTGTTGAAGTTCATGATATCAAGACATCACAAGTTGTGAAGATCCAAGTTCTAAAATCCTTCTCTCATGGCCATGTAAATTTTTGTCTTGTAAAAAAAAAAATGAAAAATGAAAAAAAAAAAAAAAAAACATCATTACGTTCTTTTTGTTCAATAAGGCCATAGGGAAGAAGAAATTTATAAGTCAAGTAAGAAATCGAAGAGAAGAGTTAATTGTCAAGGTTCTATGAGGTTTGAAAGTTTATCATCAACAGTTGAAGACCGAAGAAGACGTTATTTCTACTGAGCACTGTGAGAGAGTCGAAGAATGCATTTTGGTTGCTTTGTTAGTCTGCTTTCAATCTGACACAAGATCTTTCTAGCACTGGTTTAACTCATCACACGTAATTAGTCCAGCTGTGTAGCAGATGTCCCTCTCATCTTTATCTCTCTCCTAATCTTATCCAGCTGTAAAGCAGCCGACGCATCTTACAATGTTTATCTAGCTGCGTAGCGGATATCTCTTTATCTAGCAGTCGTGCGGATGTGTCTCCCCTTTTCTTCTATCAGCTTTAGAGCTGACACCTTTAATTTCTCTGGCATTCTAGTTACTTGGAGATAGGTTGAGAATATGTATGACCTCATAGCTCTTTGGATACTTGGACCTATTAGAAGTCATGGTTTTTGTGGGTACACCTCTGTTAAACCCACCCGAGATTATGTGTTAAACCCACACGGTTTTATTTTTTAGTTTTGCTCGAGGACTAGCAAAAAATAAGTTTGGGGGTATTTGATAGACGCATTTATGTGTCTATTTTGTTCTCAATGTTCTGTATTGTTAGACTTGATTAAATACTTATTGTGTTATTTTATGTTTTTGTAGATGTTTTTGGAAAAATAAGTCCTTGCGGCGAAATGGGCTCAAAAAGCAGTGTTTTACACCCCAGAAATGCACCAGAAGCGTCCCAGAAATGTCCCGGAGGAACCCAGAAAAATTACTATTTCCACCCCAATTGCTAAAGGGACACCCGTACAGGATTAGGGGGAGGACATTTTCTTCTCAAAATTCAAATTCTGTTTTTGGCGGGAAAGTTTCTTCACACCCTGGTAGATTTTCCAATCAATTTTTGAAGGTGTTAGACAGAGATTAAATGGCTGAAACTTTGTGGAAAGTTGTGATATGTCATAAAATATCTGTCATGGGTGTTTTGATCGATCAAATTTGGCTGGAAAACGTGTTTTAATCCACGAGTTGAAAACAAGGTGAAACACGCGTCAACGGGATTTGGAGAAGATTTTTAGCGTGTACTGAACGTGCTTAGCTGACTCAATCAATTATATGGAGCGTGAAGAAGGTTTATAAGGAAATAAATACAGCTGCATGCGTGTGGAAGATAAAAAAATGAAAATTTTGGCCGTGGAGAATATTTTTAATAAATGAAGATTATTTGGGAGATATGGACGGATTAAATGAGGATTAAGAGTATAAATAGATGGATATTGGTACAAGGGAGGGGTGTCGAGAATTGGAGGTCGAGAGGATAGCTCAGGAGCAAGAAATCACGAGTTGATCAAACTTTGTTTCTGCTGCTGCTGCTGATGAAGAACACCAAGAACACGAAGAACAGACTAGCGTAAGCAGTCGTTAATCAACAGAGTCTGAGACGCACAACGGGGGTCGCATTGCAGTCTCAACATCAGCAACACTTGTCTCTTATCGTTCCTTTTGTGACGCCTTATGTGGGTCGTACATTCACTGTTTTACTCATTTTTATCATTTTAATCAACTTTTGAGCAACAATTATGTATTTTGAGAATATGATTAATATGACGAGTTAAACCCCAACACTGGGGCGATGGAGGAAGCCTTATTTCACACTTGGGTAATTATATTTAATTATTTTCATGACTTTTGCATTAATTTTAATTGAAATTATGATTTAAATTAATTAGTTGTGATTTGATTTGATGGGTCATGCTTAGCTTAGATGATTTGATGTCCCATGCTTAACATTTACACCTAATATTTTGAGAATCTATCTTGGCAATAAATTAGAGTCGATATATTTAATATATTTTTCGAGCTATTATTGATAAAAGAATTATTATTTGAACCTTAAGAAATGAACTTGGCGGAATCCTAGTCCCAGTACCTCTCGCCCATTGTTAATATATTTGTATATATTTTTGTTTTAAAAATCTATTCAAGTCCGAGAAACGAAAATCCTTACTTATCGCACTTTCAAAACTATAACAGAATACTACCAGGGTCATGGCTTAGAAAACATGGCTTACTGATGTGTTTTCAAAGTTGTTGTAGATAGTGATAAAAGGGTTGTTTTAAGACTTGTGAAGGCAATGAATTTTAAACTTAATAAAAATAAAGAAAATTAATTTTGAAAGAGTGATGTCAAGATTTAAAATGGACTAAGGCTCCGGATTCACTATTACTGCAAGTTGATTGGTTACAAAAATATTTCATAATTATTATCTAACTCTTTTTCCATTAAATCACTTATTAATCTATAAGGTGTCCAAATATTAAATTGTAATCCTTAAGCATGATTTATCAAAGAATTAATTCTAAGCATAAAACATCAAACTGATTCACAACTAATTAAGAAAACCATTTTTATCTCTTTTTTTATTGATCCAAGTGAATTAAATAAAATAAATAATTAAGAAATTATAAAAAGAATTTACCAATCAAACATGAGTGAATAGCTCCTCCGTCGCCTCAGTCACCAGGTATTTTAGCCGCTCATCATGTTGGAAAACCTCTCAAAATATTTCATTGATGCTCACAAGTGTTTTACAAATGATGAAAAGGAAAATAATTGAGTAAATCGGGTGTTTGCAACACTTATAATTGTTGCAGAACACTGTTACAGAAACGATAGAAATAAACTGCTGCTGACGGTAATTCTAAGACCCTCACGTGTTAGTCGTTATCACTGTTGAAGAACGACTTCCCTGGTCTGTCCGTTCTTCGTGTTCTTCAATGGCAGCAGCAGCAGCAGAAACTTTCCTGTAACTTGATTTTCTCGCTCTGTTAATGCTCTATACTTCTCCCAAACTCTCCATAAACTTGCTAGCCCTTCCTTCTCGACATTAGGGACCTATTTATACACAACAAGTCACTCAAATCCTCGTAATAATTCCAAGAATATCCGACCATTAAAGAAAATATTCCGAAATATTTTTTCTTTAACTCTCTGATTTGTTACGGATTGTTCCCTGTTTTATCTCTTCTCACGCGTCATCTCTGAGCTGTAGGGATTATTTCCAGCCAATATAATCAACCCATGCGCGTCTCTTCCATCCAAGAATTCCAAGAATAGAATATTTTTCCTATTTTAGAATATTTTCCTTGATTTGATTCCCACCGGTTATCTAACCGATTTTGACCAAATCCAACACCCATACCAGCTCTATCTAGGCCCTAGGAACAAACCCATTTAATTTGGGCCATTGAATCTCACTGGAACACCTTCAAATCCTCAACCCCAATCACGGCAGTTCAAGAACAATTTTTCCCGCCAAAACTGTTCTTGATGTTTTCATCAACTGGTGATTATCCAGCCAATATTGATCGAAACCAACACCCATACCAGCTCTGTTAGGTCAATTAGAAAAAACCCATTAAATTTCAGCGATTGAATCTCACTGGAACACCTTCAAATCTTCAACCCTAATTTTGTTACCATTTTTCCCTCCAAAATTTGAAATTCAAAAAGGTTGAAGATGATATGCCCCCTATCCTGAACTGGTGCGAATAGCAGATGCCTTGGGGGTGATTTGGGGTGCCCCTTAGTAATTAGGTTACCCCTTATCCAAAAGTGAGAGTCCGGATAACACTTGTCCTCCGGGTGCCAAAATCAACTTTTCGAGCCGAATTTTCCAAAAATGTTTATTTCCTAAAAATACATAAAAACACAATATTAGTACAAAAATAGAGTTCCAACAATACAGACATTGAGGACAAAGTAGACACAAAAATGTGTCTATCAAATACCCCCAAATCTATTATTTGCTACTCCTCGAGCAAATCTAATCTAAAATAAAATGACTACACTTAGCACGTGCAGTAAGTCGTTAAACCCTTAGGTGTCCCTAGTGGCGGAGTGTTTCCTCCGGAGGGTTTACCAGAGGTGTACCCACAAAACCTTTACTCCAGACCCTAGATATCTACAACGAACCTTGGAAGGCACTAAAGAATCTCCTTGGTTGGCATACAATCATTGACTATAGGAGGAAGTACCCTGATGTGAAATTCCAATTGTTGTACACGAGTTTGCACTCAAGCATACTAAAATTCATATAAAGTGACAGAGCTCTACTCAGATAGTTGCACTATGGACATCATATTCGGAGTCAAACTAATCATATGGATAGAAAAAGGAGATGGAAATAGAAAAATGTAGATGGTTTTGATGTTAACCAAATGATCGATGTTTCACATATCTGTCTGAAGGCCACTGCCAGAATGAACCTATCCTAATGGACTGAGATACCAGTCTGACTAATATCAACACAACTGGCATATACAAGGGAACTAGTGGTCAATAACTTAAATCTA
Organism: Papaver somniferum; assembly: GCF_003573695.1. Classification (NCBI taxonomy): domain Eukaryota; kingdom Viridiplantae; phylum Streptophyta; class Magnoliopsida; order Ranunculales; family Papaveraceae; genus Papaver; species Papaver somniferum. Next base: position 70,318,696 of record NC_039358.1, read on the forward strand.
GATCAACAAACTGGCAAATACAAGGGAACCAGCAGTTGACTACACAGAACAATAACCCTTTTTTTTTAACTTAACGGCATGAATAGATCTTTTTGATCCAAGCGCATGCTTCTTGTCAGCAGATTACACGATAGTTCCCACGGGTCCTGCATTCCACGCTTGCTTAGGCGACGGAAACAGGGAGAACACACGCATATTACTATCCAAGTGTTAATACTTATTCCGATTGGTCTAACTGGTCCGGTCTCTTTTTTTTTTAGTAACTCAGTCACTCTAATTCACCCTAGCAGTGGTAACAACTTGAATCGTGTGCCCCACCTAATCACTTAGAGAAACATAGTTTAAAATGAAAAAATAAAATAAAAAAAAGAAATGAAAAGGACTCAACGAGATATGGTGCAACTATCATGTTATTTCTAACACCTGAGCTTTGTGCTTTTATGAATAGACTCTATAGATGTTTCCATCTAATCAGATTGGTTCCTCAACTCCTACAACCAAGATGCTTCCATACACTTAGATTAGTTAGTGACATCCTGAATACGCATAAATTTCTAGGCTCTGGAGTTTATTTATTGCAACTAAAAGCTAACAAAAAGTTTCTTCCCCACCCCCAAACTTAAATCTAACATTGTCCTCAATGTTTCTAATTAAAGAGCAGTACCAAAAGTAAAATAACACGAGGAGAAGTTGGAAAGATAGTACCTGGGTGAAGAAAATCAAAAACTAATATACAACATACAACTGCCTCGATGGTCAATCAAGGGTAAACAGGGTCCTCCAGAGGGACCTCCTCAACATCACCTGTAGGAAAGGGCTCTAAAAAGGGTTTCAATCTCTGACCGTTAACCTTCGAAGAACTACTACCATCCGGTGTCTCGATCTCAACAGCTCCATGAGGAAAAACAGAGCGAATAATAAAAGGACCCGTCCACCGAGAACGTAACTTCCCAGGGAAAAGATGCAAGAGGGTATCATACAGAAGAACTTTTTGACCTGGAGAAAATGACTTCCGTAAAATGTTTCTATCATGCACAAGTTTCATTTTGTTCTTATACTCCTTCGCACTATCGTAAGCATCTATACGAATCTCGTCCAACTCATTGAGCTGGAGTTTCCTATGGGCTCCTTCCTCGTCAAGTGAAAAATTTAGCTGCTTAATACCCCAATAAGCTCTATGTTCTAACTCAACAGGTAAGTGACATTCCTTTCCATAAAAAAGCCGATAAGGCGACATTGCAATGGGGATCTTAAACGCAGTACGGTAAGCCCATAAGGCATCAGTAAGCCTAGATGACCAGTCTTTCCGATTAGGATTAACTGTTTTCTCTCATATACGTTTTATCTCCCTATTGGAAACCTCTACCTGACCACTAGTCTGTGGATGATACGGGGTAGCTATATTATGTGTAATACCATATTTCTTCATCAGAAGCTTAAAAGTCCCATTACAAAAGTGCGACCCTCCGTCACTAATTATAGCTTGTGGTGTACCAAAACGTGTAAGTATATTATTTTTCAAGAACTCAATCACAACCCTATGGTCATTGGTTTTACACGCAACCGCCTCAATCCACTTAGAGACATAGTCTACGGCGACAAGGATGTATAGGTTACCAAAAGAATTAGGAAACGGACCCATAAAGTCAATACCCCACACATCAAAGACCTCAACAATTAAAATAGGGTTCAAGGGCATCATGTTCCTATGGGAAATGGTTCCTAATTTCTGGCATCGTTCACAAGTAACGCAGTAACTGTGGGAGTAATTGGGTAACAAGATAGTTCACTATATTCGCATACCAAGGTAATTGGGTAACAAAGAACAATTGTTCATCAGGAAAGTTATCCCTTATAGGAAGGGAATCATCTGGGGAACTAACAACTAGCCTAGACAAGTGATTTGCTACAACATTTTCGGCACCCTTTTTGTCTCTAATGTCTGGAGAAAACTATTGCAACAACAGAATCCACCTAATCAATCTAGGTTTAGTATCCTTCTTAGACAAAAGATATTTTAAAGCAGCATGATCAGTATATATGATGATCTTAGAACCTAAGAGATAAGGTCTAAACTTGTCTAAGGCAAACACAATGGCTAATAGTTCCTTATCAGTAGTGGTATAGTTCAACTGGGCATCATTCAGAGTTTTGCTAGCATATTAAATCACATGAAGTAACTTATTTTCTCGCTGACCTAGCACAACACCAATAGCATAATCTGAAGCATCACAATGATCTCAAAGGGTAGGTTCCAGTTGGGTGCCTGGACTATGGGGGCGGTAGTGAGTAATGACTTAATCTTCTCAAAAGCCTCTAAACAAGCATCATCAAAGACAAACTTAACATCTTTTGCAAGCAAATTGCAAAGAGGTCTAGACATCAAGCTAACATCCTTACTGAAACGACGATAAAAACCAGCATGCCCTAATAATGACCTAATATCTCTTACGGTTTTTGGGACCGGTAAAGTTTTAATAAGGTCAACTTTGGCTCTATCTACCTCTATACCCTTTGAAGATACAATATGCCCTAGAACAATTCCTGAACGAACCATAAAGTGACATTTCTCCCAATTAAGCACTAAATTCTTTTCCTTACACCTAGTCAAAACTAATGACAAATGATGCAAGCACTCATTGAAAGACGAACCAAACACTGAAAAATCATCCATAAAGACCTCTAAGAACCTTTCTACCATGTCAGAAAATATGCTCATCATGCAACGCTGAAAAGTCGCAGGGGCATTACATAGACCGAAAGGCATGCGTCTATATGCAAAGGTACCAAAGGGACAGGTAAAAGTGGTTTTCTCCTGGTCTTCTGGGGAAATAACGATCTGATTATATCCAGAGTAGCCATTTAAAAAGCAGTAGTGACTATGTCCAGCTAATCTCTCTAGCATCTGGTCGATGAAAGGAAGGGGAAAGTGGTCCTTCCTAGTGACCTTGTTCAATTTCCTATAGTCAACACAAACACGCCAACCCGTGGTCACTCGGGTCGGGATTAACTCATTGTTATCATTCTGGACTACAGTAATACCAGATTTCTTGGGAACAACCTGAACGGGGCTGACCCACTTACTGTCTGAAATAGGGTAGATAATGCCTGCATCTAATAGCTTAAGAACCTCAGTTCAAACTACTTCTTTCATATTGGGGTTTAGTCGACGTTGCATCTCCCTAGAAGGTTTGGTGTCTTCTTCTAAATAGATCTGATGCATACAAACAGTAGGACTTATACCCTTAATGTCTTCTATGGTCCACCCTAAAGCTTCCTTGTTGTTTTGAAGGACGGTTACTAGCCTACTTTCCTGATCTCTATCCAAGTCGGAAGAAACAATCACAGGTAAAGTCTCAGAGGGGCCTAAAAACACATACTTCAGGGTATCTGGCAATGGTTTTAGGTCCAACTTAGGAGGCTCTTCTAAAGAAGGAACTAGGGTAGACTTAGAAACTGGTAGTGGTTCGAACTTAGGTTTCCATCCATTACTAGTATCTAACAAAGGGGTTGAATCTAACAAAGCATTCACCTCATTAATCACCTTATCATCATCAAAATCAATCCCAAAGTGAGCTAGGCATTTCTCTAATGGATCTTCTAACAAAGTGTTTGGTAATGACTCCTCGACTAATGTTCCTATCATGTTCACCTCTTCTATATTCGAGTCATCTAGTTCAGAGGGTAGCTTACTAATATTAAAAATGTTCAGCTCAATAGTCATATTACCAAAAGACAAATTCATAATACCATTTTGACAGTTAATGATCGCATTGGATGTAGCTAAAAACGGGCGACCTAAAATCATTGGTATTTGGTTCTCTGGGTCAGGGACAGGTTGGGTATCTAGGATAACAAAATCCACCGGATATATAAACTTAGCGACCTCTATGAGAACATCCTCGATCATACCACGAGGAATTTTAACGGACCTATCAGCTAACTGAAGTGTCATCTGTGTAGGTTTCATCTCACCAAGCCCTAGCTTAAGGTACACATGGTATGGCAGTAAGTTCACACTGGCTCCTAAGTCAAGCAACACTTTCTCAACACGGTACTTACCTATTGTACAAGCAATGGTAGGGGACCCTGGGTCTTTATACTTAGGAGTAGTGGTATTCTGAATAATAGAACTCACATGACTAGCTATGAAGGCTTTCTTCTGGACATTGAGCTTACGCTTTCGCGTACACAAGTCCTTAAGGAACTTGGCATAAGAGGGAATCTTCCTAATTGCATCTAATAATGGAAGGTTGATATTAACCTTCTTAAAAACCTCCAATATATCATTAAAGTTGGACTCCCTCTTAGTCGGAACTAGCAGCTGGGGGAACGGGGCTCTGGGAACAAAGCCGGGCTCATCAGGACCCTCATTGGTCTCTTTGGAGACTCTATCAGTCTCCTCATTTTCTGGATCATAAGGGTGAACTACAGCATGTTCACTATCAGGCATGGAAACCTTATTGTCAACTTTCTTTCCACTCCTAAGGGTTGTAATAGAGTTCACATGATTGTAAGATTTCTGTGCTTTAGGATTGGGTTGAGTTTGACTAGGAAACTTACCTTTTTCCCTCAAAGATTCATTTATCTGACTAACCTGGTTTTTTTAACTCAGAAATAGCTTGGGAGTTAGAATAACCTATATTTTTAGTTTCTTCTATCCCTTGAGCAACCATTAGGTTGATCTTATCAGAGTTTTTAATAAACGAGGCTAGAGTGTCTTCTAAACTTGTGATCTTTTTATCTGAAGGGTTCTGAAACTGGGGTTGACCTGAAGAGTTATTAGCATAACCAAAACCTGGGGGAGGCTGAGAATTACTAGACTGACCTTAATTCTGGCCCTTAGACCAAGAAAAATTAGGATGGTTTCTCCAACCATGGTTTTAGGTTTCTGAGTATGGTCAAACTTCTGACGGTTCTCAAACCTAGCGTTGTTATAAACAACATGGGCTTGTTCTTCACTAACATGACCTTCCCAAAACGAGTTATTGGGCTCTACTCCACAACTAGAGACTTGAGCGGCTCTAATCCTATCATCAGGTTCAACAAGAGACCTATAATTAGGCTGATTCAATTCTAAAGATTCTAACCTTCTAGACAAAGCAGCAAACTTAGCATCTGACTCGAAGCTTGTATCTACCACATTGGTGCTACTTCTATTGACCAAGAGTCTTTTAGGGGGTTCAACACAAGACTCCCACTGTTGGGATTTTTTAGCGATAGCTCCTAAGAAGGTAAAAGCATCATCAACATTTTTACTGGTGAACTCACCAGCGCACATAGACTCGACCATGGCTTTGGTCGAATAGTCTAAACCATTATAAATAATCTCAACAAGTTTCATTTTATCAAATCCATGGTGGGGACACTGGGATAGGAGATCATTGAATCTCTCTAAAAACCTATAAAGAGACTCTCCCTCTTGTTGCACACTAGCATTAATTTTCTGCCTAACAGCTGCAGTTTTATGCTTAGGGTAGAATTTCATATAGAAAGAATCAGCAAGTTCCTGCCATGTTTCAATGGACTCAGGTGGTAGGTTGTTCAGCTAGGTCTTGGCTTTATCTCTCAAGGAAAAGGGAAACATCTTAAGTTTCAAAACTTCATCAGTGAGGTCTTTTATTCTAACTGTCCCACAGATTTCCTCAAAGTCCCTAATATGAAAATAAGGGTTCTCATCATCTTTTCCTAAGAACATATGGATCATCTGAAGAATACTAGGTTTTATCTCGAAATTAGCCATACTGGATGGCAATTTAATGCACGAAGCTCGGTTGGTCCTAGTTGGGAACATGTAATCTTTCAAAGTTACCATCGCTGGCACAGCTGAAGTACTAGGGGTACTTTCCTCACGAAGAGACAGATTCTCAAAACTAAAGTTTCCAAAAACAGGGCTATCAAAAGAAGAGTCTTCGAGCTCCCCGCTTTCACAAGAAGAACTTCTCGGCTCGTCACTAATCAAACGGCCAAAAGTATTTCTTTTCCAAGCCCTTTCGGGCATACACTAACAAAAGAAAAAGAAAAAAGTCCTAAAAGGAAGGGAAGTTCTATGCAAACACAAACAAGGCTGACTCCACCACAACAAACCTACTGATTTCTAGCAAACAAAAAGCATGATGGCTCCACTTAGATTGTTTCTAGACCAGCTTCTAATCCTTCGAAAGGGAATTCGTTACAATTTAAGCAAACCCCTCTGGAATCAATCCAAGTCAAAGTAAGTTGAATTGAGGCGAGGGAAGCTCAGTGGAGCTTTGATACCCAAGGCCTCACCGCTATCACAAGGCGGTGCAGTCACGCATTCAACTCACAGAAACCATCATGAACTTCGAAGTATGCTAAAAGAGTAACCAATATTTTTCGAACGACTTTCCTACTAAGCTCGTTACCCTATAGGTCTCGTTCTATTCCAAATTTTAAAGCTTAGGTTCGCGTTTGGTTTCGTTTTCCTAAGGCGGGCAAGAAGAGAACGGTGATGAAATCCGAACCCTTATCTTATATGGCCAGTCCTTGCCCTTTATTAGGAATTTAAAACAACCGTTTTCAGTTCCTCAGCATATATGCAAACGAGGGAATACAATAACTCGCTGACAGGGGATTCGCGAGTGTTTCGACAGACTTACCTCCCGTTCCAGACGGGGGATGAACCGTTGTCGTCGACTCGGGCCACAACTCCTATGTTGTGTACGAACCCGAGGGGCCGAGGTGATATCGTAATCACCGTCCTTCTCTGTAAACAGTTTAATATTTAATCTACCCTTCCGTAGGGTTTAAAAAAAATTAATGTCCAAATGTCCAAAGTCCAAAAGAAAGGTCCAAAAAATAAAGTGCAAAAAGAAAAAGAAAAATACAAAATAAAAAGAATTCCTAATACAATCTAATAAAATAACACTCTTTTTTTTCTCTCTTTTTCTATAAAAAAAAAATTCTTCTTCTTTAGCTCCTTTCGCTTTGCCTTTTACTTCAAGTCTTTAAATATTCGCCAAAAGCTTTGCCAAAAATTTCTTTCGCTCCAAATTCCCAAAATCTGAAAGGAAAAGACAAAAACCCAAAAACGTAAAGAAGAACAAAAAAAACTAAAAAAAAAAAAAAATCTAAAAACTCTATCCTAAAGACAAGTCCGCGTCGGCGGCGCCAAAAATTTGATGTGTTTTCAAAGTTGTTGTAGATAGTGATAAAAGGGTTGTTTTAAGACTTGTGAAGGCAATGAATTTTAGACTCAATAAAAATAAAGCAAATTAATTTTCAAACAATGATGTCAAGATTTAAAATGGACTAAGGCTCCGGATTCACTATTACTTCAAGTTGATTGGTTACAAAAATATTTCATAATTATTATCTAGCTCTTTTTCCATTAAATCACTTATTAATCTATAAGGTGTCCAAATATTAAATTGTAATCCTTAAGCATGATTTATCAAAGAATTAATTCTAAGCATAAAACATCAAACTGATTTACAACTAATTAAGAAAACCATTTTTATCTCTTTTTTTATTGATCCAAGTGAATTAAATAAAATAAATAATTAAGAAATTATAAAAAAAATTTTACCAATCAAACATGAGTGAATAGCTCCTCCGTCGCCTCAGTCACCAGGTATTTTAGCCGCTCATCATGTTGGAAAACCTCTCAAAATATTTCATTGATGCTCACAAGTGTTTTACAAATGATGAAAAGGAAAATAATTGAGTAAATCGGGTGTTTGCAACACTTCTAATTGTTGCAGAACACTTTTACAGAAACGATAGAAATAAACTGCTGCTGACGGTAATTCTAAGACCCTCACGTGTTAGTCGTTATCACTGTTGAAGAACGACTGCCCTGGTCTGTCCGTTCTTCGTGTTCTTCAATGGCAGCAGCAGCAACAGAAACTTTCATGTAACTTGATTTTCTCGCTCTGTTAATGCTCTATACTTCTCAAAAACTCTCCATAAACTTGCTAGCCCTTCCTTCTCGACATTAGGGATCTATTTATACACAACAGGTCACTCAAATCCTCGTAATAATTCCAAGAATATCCGGCCATTAAAGAAAATATTCCGAAATATTTTTTCTTTAATTCTCTGTTTTGTTACGGATTGTTCCCTATTTTATCTCTTCTCACGCATCATCCCTGAGCTGTAGGGATTGTTTCCAGCTAATAGAATCAACCCATGCACGTCTCTTCCATCCAAGAATTCCAAGAATAGAATATTTTTCCTATTTTAGAATATTTTCCTTGATTTTATTCCCAACGGTTATCTAACCAATTTTGACTGAATCCAACACCCATACCAGCTCTATCTAGGCCCTAGGAACAAACCCATTTAATTTGGGCCATTGAATCTCACTGGAACACCTTCAAATCCTCAACCCTAGTCACGAAAGTTCAAGAACGATTTTTCCCGCCAAAACTGTTCTTGATGTTTTCATCAACTGGTGATTATCCAGCCAATTTTGATCGAAACCAACACCCATACCAGCTCTGTTAGGTCAATTAGAAAAAACCCATTAAATTTCAGTGATTGAATCTCACTGGAACACCTTCAAATCTTCAACCCTAATTTTGTTACCATTTTTCCCTCCAAAATTTGAAATTCAAAAAGGTTGAAGATGATATGCCCTCTATCCTGAAATGGGGTGCGAATAGCAGATGCCTTGGGGGTGACCTGGGGGTTCCCCTTAGTAATTAGGTTATCCCTTATCCAAAAGTGAGAGTCCGAATAACACTTGTCCTCCGGGTGCCAAAATCAACTTTTCGAGCCGAATTTTCCAAAAATATTTATTTCCTAAAAATACATAAAAACACAATATTAGTACAAAAATAGAGTTCCAACAATACAAACATTGAGGACAAAGTAGACACAAAAATGTTTCTATCACTTACCTGCTCCATGAGGTGTCTCCTGAAAATAATCTAATAAAAAAAAGTGGTCATGATCTATCTTTACTTGGAATTATAGCAGACTACAATTTTACCTAGAGTGCTTTTATAGATTTTTTTTTGTTGTATTATCTCTCTGGGATTTAATCGAAACCATTGTTAGTTTTTTTTTTGGTTACTCAGTTGCATCGACTCCTCCATTTCCTACTAACTTGAACTTTGAACATTAATCCATGTCTTTAATTTTGTTCATATGTTGTTCAAATCGTCAGCCATTTATCATGAACTTAGACTAAACAGTTAAACTAGGGAAAAAGTGTGCAAACCTCCTTTAATGAGTTCAGCTTTATTGAGATACAAGTCATGTTTTGTATTTATTGTGTTGGATGTAAGCTTCGTAGTATGCTCGACAAAATTTTTCTCATCTATATGTTCCTTATGTGTGATTCTGAAATAACCATGCGGATTACAGCTATACTAATTCTGGATAGTTTCTATTGTTTGATATTTTTCTTTCACAACTCAATGGAATTCCAGTTGTCCATTGTCAGGGAAACATGTTGTGGTATGAATATACTCTCATTCAACTACGAATACCTGATATGTACTGTTTGATGAACATTGTCAAGGGTGTTGAGCTCATTTTGTTGACTGCCAACGTAAAAAAAGCTCACCATATATGGTCTATTATTCGTGAAATAAACGTAGTATATTGAACCCGGCCAATTAGTAAATAGTGTTCCACTTAATATATTGATTATCGTCATTATGACATGGAATGATGGAACCATTGATAAATATATAGCTATTTGACAACTTTAATCTATCTTTTGCTTTTCTTTATGCTGGGATAATAGAGTATGCATGGATATATCAGTATTGGCCATTAAGTATGAGAAGAAAATTGGTTTAAGGTGATCTCTTTTAGTCTTTTTATGGTTATATGGTTTGTTTATAGATTTCCTTATTCATACAGATTGTCGATTATGTATTTATCTATTGGCTGCAGATTATGGCGGAAAGAATCATGGCCATAATCTTATGAATGAATACAACAATACATATGCAGTATAACTGCTACTGCACTAAATATATTTTCCCATTCTCGCTGCTACTGTTGTTTCTATTGAAAATACAAGCACTAGAGATAGATATTGCTTTTGTCCCATACTAAGACAAGTATTTTGTTAGAGCATAGCTCGGTCGACCTCGCATGTCTTGCTATATCAAGCATGTTTGTCAATGTTAGTGATCAAAACTATGAGTCTTGATTTCTAGTCTACATAGCTAAGTCTCGGACTAGGATAGAAAAGTGTAGTTGAGCTCAAGGACTTCATGGCGATTCATCATACAACGAAGAAGATCTACTCAAGGAACCATGGAACTTCATCAACAAAAAGGTATGTGGAGACTTGAACTTATCTACCACTCAAAAGATTATCTATTCTATCTCCTACTTCTTATGAGACAAAAGTCGTATGCTATATAGACTAGATCATACACATTTGATATTTCGAGCTGAGTATACTCTACTTATCTATATCTCGAAATCATGTGTTCGTAAAGCGTTTCGCTTTGATCAGGTTTATCTTCATCTAGTGACGAAAGTCATAATGTTTCAATCACTTTGAAAATCTCTTTGACGAGAAATAGTGTATCAACTATATAACGTCCTCTAAGAATGTTTCAATGGTTGGAATGAGAGTTTAGGTCTATATAATCAATGATGGATATAAGCAATGTGTGGTAACACATATGTGCATAAGTCCTATTCCTTACTCTGAAGTTTGTGAACTTTGTTAATTGAGAGAAACCGGAGGAATTGGCTTTGCCAAGTCCGAGAACTGTCGTAAGTTCTTGTACCGAGAATTTCTGTTGGATTCCAAATTCGTTCGTGATGTACAAGTCCGCGAACCTAGTCCGCGAACTGACCAAAGTCTCTTTGCCAAGATTTTCTGCTGAGTTTGGAAAACTCTGCCGGTTGCCTTAAGTCCGCGAACTTGTTTGCGAACTTGAGTGGGTTATGATCTAAAGATGTGCTCTGAACATGAAACTTAAATTACTAAGGAATGCAGTATGCAAACCGTGGCTATAAATTTCATGAGCCGGTTCAATCGAATCGAATCATCTTTGTTTTAATTGTGTCTTGTGTAGTTACATAAGATCTCATAGCAATTGAACAACTCTCTAACTAGTTCATTTGAGTCAATTGAACTAGTTATGTTGAAGAAGAACAAGGTTAATATGAAATGCTCATATAGTTAACCTTTTGGGTTACTATGTTGAACCAACATACACGTACACGTTTGGGCACGGTTTCACAAACCCAGTAAACGTATATCTCAAGTGTGTGTGACAAGCTAAGTTTTAGATCTAACGGTTCAGAAATATTAGCTTGAATCTAAGTAAGGTTTTCATCTAACGGTGAATATTCATTGCTTTGTACCTAAGGAAAAACCCTGATTTGAAGACTATATAAAGGAGACATCTAGCATTGGGCAAAACTAATCCCCACACGTCTGTGTGATACTACTGCGATTGCTAGAATCGATTCTCCTCTAACCTTTGGTTATCTTCTCTAAAACCAGGTTAACGACTTAAAGACTTCACTAGGATTGTGAAGCCAGACCGATACTAATTTTATCGTAGTTGTGTGATCTGATCTTGCATCTTCTATCGTACGAGTACAATCTTATTGATTGTCTTGAGATCGTGAGAGTTCTCCGATATGCAAGATAAATAGTCACAAATATCTTCGTCTTACTGTTTTTGATTCCTCGACGTCCTCTTGTTTATACAAGTAAGACTGTTGTGAGGTGATTGATTAATCTAGGTTGTTCTTCGGGAATATAAGACCGGATTATCAATTGGTTCATATTCACCTAGGGTTCTTCTGTGGGATACAGATTTATCCTTTGATAGACTTTTCTGTGTGAGACAGATTTGTTTATTATCAAGTCTGCGATTTTGGGTTGCAGCAACTCTTACTTGTGGGTGAGATCAACTAAGGGAATCAAGTGCGCAGTGTCCTGCTGGGATCAGAGGCGTAGGGAGTACAACTGTACCTTGGATCAGTGGGAGACTGATTGGGGTTCAACTATAGTCCAGTCCGAAGTTAGCTTGGAGTATTCTAGTGTCTGTAGCGGCTTAATACAATGTGTATTCAATATGGACTAGGTCCCGCGGTTTTTCTGCATTTACCATTTCCTCGTTAACAAAATTTCTGGTGTCTGTGTTATTTCTTTTCCGCATTATATTTTTTATATAATTGAAATAATACAGGTTGTGCGTTAGAGATCATCAATTGGAAATCCGACCTTTGGTTGTTGCTTGATATTGATTGATCCTTGGACATTGGTCTTTGGTACCGTCCAAGTTATCTCCCTTTGATAAAGACTCGCAGATTTCTATTTGCTTGAGTAAAGATCAAATCGAGAGATTGAGATATAAACTCTTTGATATATCTTTTTACTAATTGAGTCTAACTGTCTAGTTGATTCTCATAAAAAGTATATTGGAGTTTGTCCATACATATTTCTAAGCGAAATATTGGGTGGTGTTCTTAGACCCCCGTTTTTTCAATTGGTATCAGAGCAGGCAAACACACTAAGACCTCATAAGTCTGTGTTTGTAACAATCTGACTCTATGGACAAGAGTATTATCTTTGATAAACGCATCACCAGTAATAAAGATTCTCTCTCATCTAAATCTATTAAAGAGAAAAGTTATTCAATCTCGAATATAGAAAAACCTTGTGGTTCGACGAGACAGACAAACAATGGCATTGGTGCTCTTGATTTCCCTTCGAAAGAGACATTCTCTTCTAATAAATGGGATACAGCTGAAGAGAGTAAATTGATTCTAAATTTGGTTAGAATTCAAGCTGTTATATTGAAGCAGTTAAAACACCATGTCAATGTTCTTTTTGGTATTGTAAGAGATTGAAAAGTCCATGGCAACACTGAAGATCAATCTTCATGCTTGACTCTTGAGGCCAGACTCAAAAAAGATGCCTTGGATATTGAACGCCGTTTGAATAAACTCTCCGTTCAAGGATGTTCAAAGAAATCTAATATATCAAGAACTTCTGATGCTTTACATTCGGAAGTAAAAACTGAAAAAGCGGGGGTCTAACAACACCACCCAATATTTCGCTTAGCAATCTGTATGGACTAACTCCGAAATAATTTGCTAGAGAATCAACTAGATAGTCAGACTCAATCTAGATAAAAGTATATCAAGGAGTTAATATCTCTCTCTTGTTTTTGTATTACTCAAGCTAATAGAAATCAGCGAGTCCTAATCAAACACAAGGAATACTTGGACGGTACCAAATACCAATGTCCAAGGATCGATCAATATCAATCAACAACCAAAGGTTGGATTTCCAATTGATGATCTTTAACGCACAACCTGTATTATTTCAATTATATAAAAAATATAATGCGGAAAAGAAATAACACAGACACCAGAAGTTTTATTAACGAGGAAACCGCAAATGCAGAAAAACCCCGGGACCTAGTCTAGATTGAATACACACTGTATTAAGCCGCTACAGACACCAACCTACTCCAAGCTAACTTCAGACTGGACTATGGTTGAACCCCAATCAGTCTCCCACTAATTCAAGGTACAGTTGTACTCCTACTCCTATGATCCCAGCAGGATACTACGCACTTGATTCCCTTAGCTGATCTCAGCCACAACCAAGAGTTGCTGCAACCCAAAATCGCAGACTTGATAATAAACAAATCTGTTTCACATAGAAAAGTCTATCAAAGGATAAATCTGTCTCCCACAGAAAAACCCTAGGTTTTTGTTCCGTCTTAAGATATGAAATCAAGGTGAACATGAACCAATTGATAACCCAGTCTTATATTCCCGAAGAACATCCTAGATTCATCAATCATCTCTCAACAATCTTTCTTGACTACACAATAGGATGTCGAGGAATCACAAACAGTGAGACGAAGATGTTTGTGACTTCTTTATCTTTCCTATCGGAGAACTCTCACGACCTCAAGCCAATCAATATATTTTACTCGTACTATAGAAGATGCAAGATCAGATCACACAACTACGATAAAAGTAGTATCGGTCTGGCTTCACAATCCCAATGAAGTCTTTAAGTCGTTAACCTGGTTTTAGCGAAGAAAACCAAAGGTTAGAGGAGAACCGACTCAATGAGCGCACTAGTATACACAGACGTGTGGGGATTAGTTTTGCCCAATGCTAGATGTCTCCTATATATAGTCTTCAAATCAGGGTTTTGCCTTAGTTACAAAGCAATCAATATTCAACGTTAGATGAAAACCTGATTTAGATTCAAGCTAATATTTCTCAACCGTTAGATCAAAAACTTAGCTTGTCACACACACTTGAGATATACGTTTACTGGCTTTGTGAAAACCGTGCCCAAACGTGTACGTGTATGTTGGTTCAACATAGTAACCCAAAAGGTTAACCATATGAGCATTTCATATTAACCTTGTTCTTCTTCACCATAACTAGTTCAATTGACTCAAATGAACTAGTTAGAGAGTTGTTCAATTGCTATGAGATCTTATGTAACTACACAAGACGCAGTTGAAACAAAGATGATTCGATTCGATTGGAATCGGCTCATGAACTTCATAGCCACGGTTTGCATACTGCATTCCTTAGTAATTTAAGTTTCATGTTCAGAGCACATCTTTAGATTATAACCAACTCAACTACGCAAGGAAGTTCGTGGACTTAAGGCCACCGGCAGAGTTTTCCAAACTCAGCAAAAAATCTTGGCAAGGAGACTTCCGCCAGTTCGCGGACTAGGTTCGCGGACTGAGTTCACGGACTAAACACGCAAACGAGTTTTTGGAAAATCCCAGCAGAAATTCTCGGCAAGAGAACTTCCGTCAGTTCGCGGACTGAGTTCGCAAACTGAGTTCGCGGACTTGGCAAAGCCAATTCCTCCAGTTTGTCTCAATCAACAAAGTTCACAAACTTCAGATTAAGGAATAGGACTTATGCACATATTTGTTACCACACAATGCTTATATCCATCATTGGTTGCCGCTACAGATACTAGCCTACTCCAAGCTAACTTCGGACTGGACTATAGTTGAACCCCAATCAGTCTCCCACCGATCCAAGGTACAGT
The DNA here is from genome assembly GCF_003573695.1 of Papaver somniferum. Taxonomy (NCBI): domain Eukaryota; kingdom Viridiplantae; phylum Streptophyta; class Magnoliopsida; order Ranunculales; family Papaveraceae; genus Papaver; species Papaver somniferum. Next base: position 70,333,697 of record NC_039358.1, read on the forward strand.
TGTACTCCTACGCATCTGATCCCAGCAGGATACTACACACTTGATTCCCTTAGCTGATCTCACTCACAACCAAGAGTTTCTGCAACCCAAAATCACAAACTTGATAACAAACAAATATGTCTCACACAGAAAAGTCTATCAAAGGATAAATTTGTCTCCACAGAAAAACCCTAGGTTTTGTTCCGTCTTAAGATATGAAATCAAGGTGAACATGAACCAATTGATAATCCGGTCTTATCTTCCGAAAAACAGCCTAGATTAATCAATCACCTCTCTCCAATCCTTCCTGACTACACAGGAGGTTTGTCGAGGAATCACAAACAGTGAGACGAAGCTCTGATCCAGCAATCAGACGTGAGTATCGAGACATGGGTCTCTCATCGAATTCTCAACGGAGAGTACTTTCTCTCAGAGTACATGTAGATATGTAGTCTCACGACTGGACAACGGCATATCTCATGAATACTGAATACTTTCAGTGATTATTTCTATATAGTATCACGAGATGGACGGCTCCTACACAGCTTGCTCTGCTAGTATAGAGCGATAACGTCTTCTGGAACAAAAAACGAGTTTACCCTGACTATATAAACGATATGACTTACCGACAAGCTCATATCGGGATAATTAATGCTCCTAGACAGCTTGCTCTGCTAGTATAGAGCCACAAAGTTAATTATTCCTAATGACAATTGCTCCTAATCCATGGTCGAATCCACGACTGGTCCCATGGAATGGCAATAACATTGTTCTGATTCTATGATCGAATCCACGACTTGATCTCATAGAATATCAATAACTATATTATCTCATTACTCCGATTTCATGATCGAATCCACAACTGGTCTCATAAATGGTAATAGATAAATCTTAATTACTCCGATTCTATGGTCGAATCTACGATCCCATGGAATGGTAATGCTCACTTTATTATTCTGAATTCATAGTCGAATCCTCAGCTGATCCTATGAATTAATAATAAACATCTTATTACTCAGTTTTGTGAATTATTCTCCACTGAATTCCACAATTAGTAATAAATAATCAACAACCGGGCGTCTGAGCTACCTCTAAGTAAGCCCCGATTCAAATGGTGAAAGTGTATTCAATGACGATACACTAACAGTCACCGCACGAACGAGTATTTCAAAATACAACGAAACAATAAACCTATGCAAAATAGGGAAGAAAATAATAAATAATTAAAAATATTGACCAAGGTGCCGGGAACACGGACACACGACCTACCGACCGTGCCGTGGTCAGTTCCACGCCAGTTTTATATTTTTGATACATTTTTATTATTTTCAATGATTTGATGAAAATTCTCTCATCTGATCAGATCTCCTTCGTCTCGAGGAAGCTCATCGGTTTCATGGTACTTCCATAAATCCATAACAAATAATATAAAATTAAGGAAAGGAGTGTGGGGCGTGACCATTGGCCAACCGACCATGGCTTGGTCCCAGCCGGCCCCACACGCCATGGTTCCTTATTATTTTATTATTATTATTATTATTTCTCTAATTTCATGAAAAAACTTCTTGATTTTATGGTATTTTTTACACAAATCATCATATAATAAGAAAATAAAATAAAATTATGAAAACTTGTGGGACCGGGCCACTAGCCGGCCGGCCATGCCCTAGCCGGTCCCACACGCCCTTTGCTTTATTATTTTATTATTATTTATCCTATTTTTCCTTGAATTCATCAAATTCCTTGATTTTATGGTATTTCTCTCAAATTAGGAAAAATTCCCTCAAATCATCAAAAATACCTAAAAATATTAAAAAAATTATGAAAAACTCGTGGGACCGGTCCATAGCCGATCGGCCATGCCTCCATGGTCACACACGCCCGCGTTTTTATTATTTTAATATTTTGCTTCCATGAACTCATGAAAACTCCTTCAATTCATGGATACTCCCTAAATTCATCAAATTTCTCAAAATTCATGAATTTTTCATTAAATCATCAAAATATTATAAAATTAAGGAAAAGGCACCACGGGACCGTGGTCACGACCGGCCGACCATGCCTTGACCACGGCGGTCCCACGCCTCCTCATTCCTTATTTTATAATTATTTTTCATCATCTCATGGTGTTTTCCTCAGTTTCGTCGAAACCCTAATTTTGACATATTTTCTCGAATGGATGCTCAATCGCACGCCAGAAAATATCAAAATTCTCAGGACTGAGACGCGGACGCCTTGGGGACATGATCATGCTATCTTAACATACCGATATTGTCTCTTTGGCTCAAGGAAGCCGGTCCCATCAATTTTCACAGTTTTGACCTAATTTGCACAATTGCTCGTATTAGGTCCAAAACTCTTCCAAACACTTTGGATTTTCATGAAGTGATCGTCAGGCGGTCACGTGACAACCCAGGGCCGGTTTCATGACTCCATAGTCGGTCCCTCGCCTCTTCATAATTAATTAGGTTTTCTCACCTAAGGCTCAGACGAGCATTTTTGAATAAATGATTAAGCCAACATTTAATCATTCTTCCACCAACAAATCGTCAACTCTTCAGGGGTTCTTCGTATTTTCTCACGTGAGCATATGGGCACTATATGGTTGATCCACGGTCCCATATAGTCGCTCCCTCCTTCGTCCTATGGTTAAACTTCTGACGAACCATGAATTGATCATCAATTGATCAAATTAGGGTTTCTGAATCCAAGGATCATCATTCCAGATTCCAAACTTAATAATTTTACGACGGCCTCGTGGTCATTAATTTTATTAATTATGCTTGGTTCAAAGACCAGTTTTCTAATTAATATTTTCGGTGCGCTGCCAATAATCCATCAGATGAGCAACACATGCTCAGACGATCAAATATTCAACAATTCATCACATGAGCAATACTTGCTCACTTCATCGTAAGAATTATACCTCTGTCTCATGACATGTTCAATTCATGAGTTTCAGAACATCATGTTCAACTCAGCAACTACATGGACTCATCATCCCATCAAACCACGAAGTCATCAATTGACTAACATACCACGAGACGTCAATCGTGTCAGTTTGGGGAGATATCACTTAGGGTTTTGGTCTGGCGGTCTACGGCACAGTCTCCACACGATGGAATTTGAGCAAGTCGTGCAATCAGTTGAAGGAATTCACGAGGTAGTGGGTGGAAAATCGACCAAGTCTCCACACGTTGAGCAACTGGTTTCAAACACGATCTCCACTTCCCCACTCCTTGATTCCATCAACTGTCACACTTCATGGGATCATGGTGTCTAAAATTCCAACAATATAAATAAGTCTCTGAATCATGATGGAATCATTAGTATCAACAGTGTCATCAATCTCACGTCTCATCGACAACACGAGATCATCAACTCATCAATTGAGCAACTACTCTCAATTGAGCAATTTCAATCATTCAGAGCTTATCATATTCAGAATTCACACACCCACAATCTCGATCACCATTGATCTCATACATTTCTCAGCTTCCTTCCTACAGATCAACCCATCCTCTCTTGTGACCGAATTTACTCTGAAACGGTCACTGTCTTGATTTAGGCCGGAGTACTACAGATTAATCTCTCGAATCTAAATCACCCCCTTTGCAGCGGTGCATCTGTGTGAGGTTTAAAATTTCTCTCGGTTCGAGGTGTCTCCTCCGTACGGTCGTCTCCTCAATTCCTTAAAAACCAGCAAATCGTTTTCCCCCATCTGCATATTGGCGACCACAGTGGGAGATTAATCTCTCGGTTGCAATCTAACAATATCACAAGATGGTTGGTCTTAGGACTAATTCAACTAATTCAGATCAGAATATTTCAAACGGCAACATTCCTCATGTTACACCTGGCGGCATGAAAGGCATAGGGATCCCGACTTTGGCAGAGTTGGCTCAAATCCTAGAGGTCCATACCAGGAACATGGACCTGATGAAGGAGACGATAAACCACATCCTCGACTTTCTCATCAGATTAACATCCGAGTTAGGCGGTATCTCCGCTCCAGAAGCCTCAACACCGGGGACTGAAGCGTCATCTGACCCTCAAATCAACAGCTTCACCAATTACGAGAATCCGGTGGAACAACAGGTCACACATTTGATTGAAAATCTATGTGAACTCCTGCACTTCTCCAGGGATCAGCACACAGACACATTTTCAGCACTCAACTAGATATCATCCAGCGTGCAAATAACGCCACCAACACCATCAGTTGAAGAAGTCTCTCTAGTGCCTGGGCATTCGATCGACAACATCTCTTTTGGAGAAGAAGATCGCATGACGGATGAAGGACACAACCGAGCATTGTATGTCACTGGTTTCATCAAAGGCACCGAATTTAGAAGATCTCTTGTTGACTCCGGTGCTTACACCAACATTGTCACTATGAAGACTCTCAGAATGGCCAGATTCCCACAAGGTAAAATCGTTCGCTATCCCATCCTAATGACAGGATTTGAAGGAATTCAAAGCCATACATATGGATATGTATACATATATTTGAGGGTGGGGCCGATTCGATCGAAATCAAAGTTTCATGTGATCGAGCAAGAACCTGACTACCAAATAATACTGGGACGCCTATGGATCCATGATAACAAGGTGGTTCCTTCAACATACCATCAATGCATGAAGGCCCTGCTCGAGAACAAGATCGTTCGCATTCCGGCTTCATCATCTCTTTATGCTCCCATATATGATACCGAGTTCCTTGAATCTCAAAAAGGCGTCCCGGAACCTCCAAGCAGGATTCGAAGTACTCCACTTCCAAGATGGAAGACTATCGAGAAGGCTGACAACGATCCGTCATCCTCAGCTACTAAAATGATCAAGTCACCTACTACACCGACTAAACGCCATAATGATCAAGTCTCAACTCCAGGGACAAACTTCACGACCAATCGAGACGTAGAAGGGAGAGTCATTTATCGCCGACGGAAAGATTAGCAATTAATCGGGGAGAACGATGAAAAGTCTCCCCACCATGAAGAATCGTGTCAGAGTGAGCTATCACTTGAAGAAGAAGTCCAAGATGTCCCACGAAAACTACAGGACGGTACTGACTCTACCACTGACGATCTTTAAACAATCAACATTGGGACTGAAGACGATCCAAGGACATTCCTTATCAGTTCAGCGCTATCACCAGAGGAGCGGACCGAGCTGATAAAATTATTGAAAGAATATCAAGATGTTTTCGTGGTTGACAAACTCGTCACCCATCACCTGCACATCGTCCCTGGTTCCAAAGCTTTTAAACAACCTCCCAGACAATTTAGACCCGAAGTCGAGGAGCAAATCAAGGTCGAAATTCAGAAATTGTTGGCAGCAGGGTTCATCAAGCCTATTCTTCATCTAACGTGGCTAGCAAATGTGGTACCTGTTAAAAAAAAAATGGTCAAATAAGATGTTGTGTCGACTTCAGGAACTTGAATAAATGTTGTCCAAAGGATGATTTTCCTCTACCCAACATTGACATGCTCGTCGATGCAACCAGTGGTCACGGTATGTTCTCATTCATGGACGGCTATAGTGGGTACAACCAGATCAAGATGTATGAACATGACGCCAACAAGACTGCGTTCCGTACTCCCATTGGGAATTTTCACTACACCGTGATGCCCTTTGGATTAAAGAATGCTGGTGCCACCTATCAACGATCCATGACTGCCATATTCCACGACATGATGCACAAGCAAGTAGAAGACTATGTTGATGATGTGGTGGTAAAATCGAAGACTCGAGCATCTCATCTCGAAGTTCTAAGGAAGGTGTTTGAAAGGTGCTGAGAATACAAAATTAAAAATGAATCCTTTAAAGTGCGCATTCAGAGTTTCTTCCGGAAAATTCTTAGGATTCCTGGTCACGGCTGAAGGGATCAAAGTCGACCCAGACAAGGAAAAATCTATTACCACCATGCCTCCTCCACGTACCGTGAAGGAACTACAGAGCTTTATGGGAAAGGTAAATTATATTCGACGCTTCATTCCTGGATTAGCTCAACTCATTGCTTCGTTCACACCTCTGCTGAAGAAAGGAGCAAGCTTCACCTGGACAGCTGTTCAACAAGAAGCTTTCCATAAAATATAACAGATATTATTGTCACCGACTGTCATGAGGTCTCCAGTGCAGGGACGACCTTTGATTCTTTACACAACCTCCAGTGACGTCGCCATCGGCGCACTCCTCGCTCAGGAAGACGACGAAGGCGTCGAATGGCCGATTTACTACTTCAGCCGCACAATAAAGATGCTCAACTCCGATATCCAAAGGACGAAAGGGCATTCCTGGCATTGGTACATGCAATCCAGAAGTTCAGACATTACTTACTATCTAACAGTGTCGTACTCATCTCCAAAGATGATCCCACAAAGTTCTTGCTATCAAATCCAGCCTTGATAGTGATACCAGAGAAGTGGCTACTCCAGATGTCAGAATTTAATATAGCTTGCACGCCACCTAAATCCATCAAAGGTCAAGCGGTCGCAGATTTTCTCGCTGCTTTTCCAGGGGAAGACACAACAACACTACATGAAGAAGTGCCCGACGAATTCCCAGACATCTTGGTCATCAGGGAAGAAACATGGCTTCTATACTTTGATGGATCTGCCACCCCTAGTAGTGACACCGGAGGATCGTGCATAGTACTGATGTCTCCATCTGGTGAAATTTTCTCACATTCGTTCAAGTTAGATTTCCACTGCACCAACAACTCAGCAGAATATGAAGCCTTCCTATTAGGATTATCCTTGGCCAAGCAAGCAGAAACAACACACCTTGAGATAAGGGGGGATTCAAAATTATTGGTCAACCAGATGAATGGAACGTATTCTCTCAAGGAAATCACACTTGATCCATTCAGAACCGAAGCTCAGCGACTGTTGACCTATTTTGCTGACGCAACGATCATCCATACTGGACGGACTAACAATTGGCATGCTGATTGCCTAGCAACTCTCGCCTCCAAGCTGAAATTTGAAGGAGTAGAGAAAACGATCACTGTACAGAGGCGTACTGTATCTTCAACTTGTCTCACTCAGATAGAAGACATTCCAGCAAACGATTGGCGAGCACCCATCATTCATGAATTGAGCATCTCTGTTTCAGAAGGCCAAGTCAGCCTCAAAGAATTGAAGAACTACTTCTTGCTCCATGGAGGACTATACTATCGAAACCCTGATGGATCTCTATCACGATGTCTTTGGAGCAACGAAGCGGAAGAACAACTCAAGCGCATACATGAAGAAATCTGCGGGCAAACATTAGTGGTAATACTTTACAGAAAGCTTCAAAGAATGGGATACTACTGTCCATCCATGGAAACTCAGTCAAGAGCTTTACAAGGATCTTGTCCTGATTGCCAAACACCTCCTCATCACCTGGAGGTTTTGACAGTCCACCACACTGGGGACTGGAAGGAGCCTTACATCAAATACCTCCGAGATAACGAACTACCACTGGAAAAGAAGCAAGCAGTCAAACTCATTCAGAAAGCTAAGAGATTCGTCTATCTCGATGGGATCTTATACCGCAAAATCTTTGGTGGGAATTTACTGAGGTGCTTAGCCGAACATGAAATCCCTACAATCCTGAAGGAAGTACATGATGGAGAACATCAAGGAAAGAGGAAACTATTTCTTCAAATTTATGAGAAATATTATTGGCCAACCATGGAAGATGATGCAGCCGCACACGTTCAGAGGTGTCACCAATGCCAAACCCATGGTAATCTCATCCGCACTCCTTGTCTCCCGTTGAATTCTGTGAATAGTCTGTGGCCTTTCTACAGCTGGGGACTAGATATCATTGGGAAGATCAATCCAGCATCTTCAAAACAACATGAATACATCATCACTGCGACAGAGTACTTCACCAAGTGGGTCGAGGCTATTCCTCTTCGAAGCACCACTGGAGTTACGATTGTCTCCTTCATCAAAGAGCACATAATATGCAGATTCGGAGTTCCTAAGAATATCATCACAGATAACGGAACTCCTTTTTCCAATCAAGATGTTGAGAAGCTGCTCAATAAATATGGGATCAAACAAATCTTCTCCACGCCTTACTATCCACAAGGAAATGGTCAAGCAGAAAGTACCAACATCCAACAAGACTTTGGTCAGGATTATCAGTCAGACGTTTCATGACAATCCTCGATCATGGCATGAGCACTTACCCATGGCTCTATGGGCTTACAGAACTGCACCAAGGAGCTCGATAGGTACTTCGCCATATTCCCTTGTCTATGGAGCCGACGCCATACTTCCAGCAGAAATCAAAGTTCCCTCAGCCAGGATTGCAACATCCAGTGGTGTACAATGGGATGAGGCCGAAATCTCCAGATCAAGAATCGTTGAGCTAGATATGCTGGAATCAAGGAGAACCAAGGTGGAAAAATATGTGGAAGCTTAAAAACAGAGGATCTCCAGAGCCTACAACAAAACGGTAAGACCTCGAACATTTCAAGTAGGAGATTTGGTATTAAAGACGGCAAAACACATTCAACAAGACATGTCTGTTCCTAAGTTCTCTCCTAAATGGGAAGGGACATATGTTGTTATCAAAGCAGTGTCTAGCGGATATTACAAAATTTTAGCAATCAATAGAGGAAAGGAAGGAAACATCATCAATGGCAAATGGATCAAAGCTTATTATGCCTGATCCATGAAACAAACTACCTCTTCACCATTTCAAGCATTTTCAAAAATGTAATTTCATTCCTCCAAAGAGCATGTGAATGCTCCTTTGTTCATTAAACATTTCATAAATGAGAAAAATTCGTTCATCCCATGATCAACTGTTTCACCTAACTAGACACTCAGATTTACTCAAAAAACAACAACCACAAATGCTCACTCAGAGCAAACCATCCAGCAACGGATAATCCCTGTAAGAAGCCTTGTCAAGCTTCTTCTGAAAAATCTTGGTCTTTGCCTTCAAGTCTTCGACCGCTTTCTCAACCCTTGCTGACTCCAGAGCCAGTATCCTCTCCTCATCTAGTAAAGCAGCATTCATGGAAATTGCATCGGCAGCCTCTGCCGCCTTATGAACCTTGATTATCTCAAGACGACGACGGAGCCAGCTTACATTGAATTGCAATATCTCACAATTCGAGATCATTTCATCCCATTTGTGCAGTTCATGGTTTTTGACGTCTCGCAAATGCATCTGGTTCATTTCCTCGATGATCGGCAATAGCCCCGCTACCGTGGTTAAAAGAGTTGGAAGAAAACCTTTCCACACTTCTGTGGTAGCAATGTGACCATACCTCTTCCAAATCTTGGTGTACAGAGGCGCATGACATTTGGGAATCACGAATCCACCGACCACTTCATTGTCTGGGAAGGTATTAATCAATGGAGCTTCGAATAAGAGTCTAGCGGTTGGGTATTCACGAACATGGACACTGTCTCCAGTCTCCACGGATCCTGCAGAATCTTCACATGCCTGGTTGTTGCTTTCCTCAACCTCAACCACGGTCACAGACTTTCCACTCTTTCTTCGTCTAGCATCGTCGACGAGACGAACATCCGCCTACGATGAAACGAAGGAGTGTTAATCCCGGGACTCAGTACAATCTCAAGAGTCATAGGTTTACTTACAGACGATCCATATTCAGCACGATCCGATCCATACCGGGCAGGAGCTCTAACAGTCCGCTTAGGCCTTGCATTATAAGGAGTAGCATTCTTCTTACAGTCCTACGACTAATCATTCTCTTGTGATCAACAATCTCGATCGAACAGAGACAAGAAAGGAGAAGAAGAATAAGTGTACAACTTACTGAGATAGACGTTGTTATTTCACGCTTCGACTGAAGATCATCTTGAGAATAAATGTTATTGCTCGACATGACGGCAAGGAGGTAGGATCAAAACTTCTCTGCACGATGAAACTGACTCAGGAATGGAAGAAATATTTGTGTGGATCATAGATTTGGAGTCTTTAAGATATATATATATATATCAGGCGATAGTCATCACTCGCGAATAGTCAACTCAGTTACGAGTTTCACTGAAACCCTAGGCTTCAAAGATCGATACTGAAGACGCGGAGGGAAATAACGCAGTGGGGACTGAACATCACGGGTCAAAGGATAGGCCACGCGTCCTTGTACACGTCATGAATTCTCAGCCGTATGTTATGTTACTTCTCATGAAAATCGACAAGTCATGATGAATTTGGATATATGGACATTGGTCCATGTCATGGATAAGAAGAAATCGACGTTAACAAAATGTTCATCATTCAGAAGAAAAGTCTAATTGAAGTAAAGTCATTTAAACAGTCAAAAGAAAGATATCCACTATGAAGACTAAAAAGGGAATGCTCTAACGTCTAAAGAAGATGGAAGTAAAACTACTCGTCGGACTCATCCGAATTGTCAGCTTCATCGTCACTGTCCTTCTCAGAATCATCTTCTTCAGAGTCACTGTCAGGATCATTGGTGAAGTTCGGTGGACGGAAGATAACATCATCATCTGAATCCGAGTTATCTTCTGCTGCAGCTTCAGCTTCAATTTTCTTCATCATCCTCTGATGCTCTCTTTCATATCGATCAGGCTTAATGTAACGCTCGGATGGTTCCCATGTGATATCCTCTTCAGAAGCATCATCATCGGAATCATAAGGCACTCCATCCAAGAATCGACGCTTCTCCTCAACCCTCTGTCTCTTATGCCGGGTGCGATCTTTCTCACGTTGACGGGGATCCTCCTTTTTGTCTTCAGCTCCTCTTTTCTTGAGTTCAACAAAAGAGACTCTTCGCTCACACAAGGGAACATTAGGATTCTCCCCTTCATGGGTAACCCTAGCCTTTGATTTCTCTACAGGAGCGTCGGAATCCTCATCAGAAGAGCTAGAGGAAGAAGAGGAATACCAGTAATCATAATTGCTGTTATTGTTGGTCGACATTTTCTGGAACCGGAAGATCAAAGATTACTACTATGTAAACAAACCAACATCAGCAAAAAAGGTAACTCTGAACTCTTACCTCTTTACAATTCTACTAATGGTAGTAGTTATGCCGTAAGAGTTAACACCTCAAAATCGTTCGTCTCTTCGAAAACTGCAAAAACGAACGAAACTTTATTAATTTCGAAACTGATTTTCATAAAATCACGGACACAATTTCATAATATTAACATTCACACAACTAACCTATGAAGTTCATAACAATACAATATTCTATCATAAATATATTTCTATCTTTGAAGGTTCCTCAAAACCCACGTTTCTGATTTTTCAAAAAAAAAAAAACAGCAATTAATGCAACATTGCTTACATAAATTCTCTAATGAAAACAAATTCATGCAAATAAAATATACCATCATCTTTTACACAATATATGTCACGGATGCATATATATATATATATATATATTTCCTTTGTATCGTCGTTATTTGTCTTTAAAACGAAGGTTTATTTCAAAAATATTGTGAAAGCTCACATCTCATACATATGATAAAGTTTTGTATTTACATGAAAGCTCATAAGCAAAATTTTATCACTGGACACAAGTTCATCATACATATTTTCCTTCGTGTCGTCATTATTTGTCTTTAAAACGAAGGATTATTCCGATTTCATGAAAATTCACTTCTTTTATGATGAAACCTTGGTATACATGAAAGCTCATACACTAAGTTTTATCACTGGACCTAGGTTCATATTAAAAAAAAAATTCTCTCGAAAATCAGGGATTATAGTTAGTTTTCAAAACTAACGATCGAACGAACATACTTTTTCAAAAACGAGGGTTTTTTCATAAAACTCACACTAATATACACACATGTATATAACTTCATCATGGTCAAAGCATGAACAACTCATGAGGATCATAAACATCAACATCAAAAAAAAAAAAAAAAGATACACGTACCTGGTCGGCCGGAATTTGGTCGGCGGCAACGGACAGCGACTGACGGCGGCGGTGGCGCTGGATCCCGGCAGTCTTCTCCTGTTGCTGGCACGTGAAGATGAAGAGGTGATGGAAGCTGGACGTGAAAAAAAAAAGAAAAAAAGAGGGATTAATCCCTTTTATACAATTTTTATTTCCAAAACCTAATTTTCTAAGGATTTCCTTATTGGGTCCGGCCCGCGAATCCTAACCGACAATGGAATCGTCGTCCAAACCAGTGGATCAACACCAATTTATTCTCATTAAACGATGCTCCAATCATGAAATTGAAGCCTTCATCAAGTCGTGGTTTGCTCATGCTCTCTAAATCCGGTAACGTCTCAACTTACGACTAAGTTCAATTACTGGTATTATTATTTATGGCCGGAAAATCACCATTTAATGCTGACTGAGGAACACAGCTTTCCTCAGTAAGCAGGGGACTTAATGTAGATGGTGGATTTTTGACAAGGGATAAAATCGTAAACTCATAATTATACGAAGCTCTGATCCAGCAATCAGACGTGAGTATCGAGACACGGGTCTCTCATCGAATTCTCGACGGAGAGTACTTTCTCTTAGAGTACATGTAGATATGTAGTCTCATGACTGGACAACGACATATCTCATGAATACTGAATACTTTCAGTGATTATTTCTATATAGTATCACGAGATGAACGGCTCCTAGACAGCTTGCTCTGCTAGTATAGAGTGATAACATCTTCAGGAAAAAACAACGAGTTTACCCTGACTATATAAAGGATATGACTTACCGACAAGCTCATATCGGGATAATTAATGCTCCTAAACAGCTTGCTCTGCTAGTATAGAGACACAAAGTTAATTATTCCTAATTACAATTGCTCATATTCCATGGTAGAATCCACGACTGGTCCCATGGAATGGAAATAACAATTGTTCTGATTCTATGATTGAATCCACGACTTGATCTCATAGAATAGCAATAACTATATTATCTCATTACTCTGATTTCATGATCGAATCCACAACTGGTCTCATAAATGGTAATAGATAAATCTTAATTACTCTGATTCTATGGTCGAATCTACGATCCCATGGAATGGTAATGCTCACTTTATTATTCTGAATTCGTAGTCGAATCCTCAGTTGATCCTATGAATTAATAATAAACATCTTATTACTCAGTTTTGTGAATTATTCTCCACTGAATTCCACAATCAGTAATAAATAATCAACAACCGGGCGTCTGAGCTACCTCTAAGTAATCCCCGATTCAAATGGTGAAAGTGTATTCAACGACGATACACTAACAGTCACCGCACGAACGAGTATTTCAAAATACAACGAAACGATGAACCTATGCAAAATAAATAATTAAAAATATTGGCCAAGGTGCTGGGAACACGGACACACGATCTACCGACCATGCCGTGGTCATTTCCATGCTAGTTTTATATTTTAATACATTTTTATTATTTTCCATGATTTGATGAAAATTCTCTCATCTGATCAAATCTCCTTCGTCTCGAGGAAGCTCCTCGGTTTCATGGTACTTCCATAAATCCATAACAAATAATATAAAATTAAGGGAAGGAGTGTGGGGCGTGACCATTGGCCAACCGGCCATGCCTTGGACCTAGCATGCCCCACACCCCACGGTTCCTTATTATTTTATTATTATTATTATTATTTCTCTAATTTCATGAAAAAACTCCTTGATTTCATGGTATTTTTTTGCACAAATCATCATATAATAACAAAATAAAATAAAATTATGAAAACTTGTGGGACCGGGCCGCTAGCCGGCCGGCCATGCCCTAGCCGATCCCACAAGCCCTTTGCTTTATTATTTTATTATTATTTATCCTATTTTTGCTTGAATTCATCAAATTCCTTGATTTTATGGTATTTCTCTCAAATTAGGAAAAATTCCCTCAAATCATCAAAAATACCTAAAAATATTAAAAAATTATGAAAACTCGTGGGACCGGTCCATAGCCGGCAGGCCATGCATCCATGGTCCCACAGGCCCGTGTTTTTATTATTTTAATATTTTGCTTCCATGAACTCATGAAAACTCCTTCAATTCATGGAAACTCCCTAAATTCATCAAATTTCTCAAAATTCATGAATTTTTCATAAAATCATCAAAATATTATAAAATTAAGGAAAAGGCACCACGGGACCGTGGTCACGACCGGCCGACCATGCCTTGACCACGGCGGTCCCACGCCTCCTCATTCCTTATTTTATAATTATTTTTCATCATCTCATGGTGTTTTCCTCAGTTTCGTCGAAACCCTAATTTTGGCATATTTTCTCGAATGGATGCTCAATTGCACGCAAGAAAATATCAAAATTCTCAGGACTAAGACGCGGACGCCTTGGGGACACGGGCACGCTATCTTGACCAACCAAGATTGTCTCTTTGGCTCACGGAAGCCGGTCCCATCAATTTTCACAGTTTTGACCTAATTTGAACAATTGCTCGTATTAGGTCAAAAACTCTTCCAAACACTTTGGATTTTCATGAAGTGATCGTCAGGCGGTCACGTGACAACCCAGGGCCGGTTTCAAGACTCCATGGTCGGTCCCTCGCCTCGTCATAATTAATTAGGTTTTCTCACCTAAGGCTCAGACGAGCATTTTTGAATAAATGATTAAGCCAACATTTAATCATTCTTCCACCAACAAATCGTCAACTCTTCAGGAGTTCTTCGTATTTTCTCACATGAGCATATGGAAACTACATGGTTGATCCACGATCCCATATAGTCGCTCCCTCCTTCGTCCTATGGTTAAACTTCTGACGAACCATGAAATGATCATCAATTGATCAAATTAGGGTTTCTGAATCCAAGGATCATCATTCCAGATTCCAACCTTAATAATTTTACGACGGCCTCGTGGTCATTAATTTTATTAATTATGCTTGGTTCAAAGACCAGTATTCTAATTAATATTTTCGGTGCGCAGCCAATAATCCATCAGATGAGCAACACATGCTCAGACGATCAAATATTCAACAATTCATCACATGAGCAACACTTGCTCAGATGATAAATATTTTCTTAAACCAAGGAATATTGGTTCAACAATCAATATTCAATGATCCATCGAATGAATAATACTTGCTCACTTCATCGTAAGAATTATACATCTGTCTCATGACATGTTCAATTCATGAGTTTCAGAAAATCATGTTCAACTCAGCAACTACATGGACTCATCGTCTCATCAAACCATGAAGTCATCAATTGACTAACATACCACGAGACGTCAATCGTGTCACTTTCGGGGGATATCACTTAGGGTTTTGGTCTGGGTGTCTACGACATGTGTGTTCAAACACACGATGGAATTTGAGAAAGTCGTGCAATCAGTTGAAGGAATACACGAGGTAGTGGGTGGAAAATCGACCAAGTCTCCACACGTTGAGCAACTGGTTTCAAACACGATCTCCACTTCCCCACTCCTTGATTCCATCAACTTTCACACTTCATGGGATCATGGTGTCTAAAATTCCAGCAATATAAATAAGTATCTGAATCATGATTGAATCATCAGCATCAACAGTATCATCAATCTCACGTCTCATCGACAACACGAGATCATCAACTCATCAATTGAGCAACTACTCTCAATTGAGCAATTTCAATCATTCAGAGCTTATCATATTCAAAATTCACACACCCACAATCTCGATCACCATTGATCTCACACATTTCTCAGCTTTCCTCCTACAGATCAACCCATCCTCTCTTGTGATCGAATTTACTCTGAAACGGTCATTGTCTTGATTTAGGTCGGAGTACTACAGATTGATCTCTCGAATCTAAAGCACCCCCTTTGAAGTTGTGCATCTGTGTGAGGTTTAAAATTTCACTCGGTTCGAGGTGTCTTCTCTGTACGGTCGTCTCCTCAATTCCTTAAAACCAGCAAATCATTTTTCCCCATCTACACCTGGTTTTAGAGAAGAAAACCAAAGGTTAAAGGAGAATCGACTCTAGCGAGCGCACTAGTATCACACAGACGTGTGGGGATTAGTTTTGCACAATTCTAGATGTCTCCTTTATATAGCCTTCAAATCAGGGTTTTGCCTTAGTTACAAAGCAATCCATATTCACTGTTAGATGAAAACCTGATTTAGATTCAAACTAATATTTCTCAACCGTTAGATCGAAAACTTAGCTTTTCACACACACTTGGGTAGACGTTTACTGGGTTTGTGAAAACCATGCCCAAACGTGTACGTGTATGTTGGTTCAACATAGTAACCCAAAAGGTTAACCATATGGGCATTTCATATTAACCTTGTTCTTCTTCACCATAACTAGTTCAATTGAATCAAATGAACTAGTTAAAGAGTTGTTCAATTGCTATGAGATCTTATGTAACTACACAAGACACAATTGAAACAAAGATGATTCGATTCGATTAAATCGACTCATGAACTTTATAGCCATGGTTTGCATAAAACATTCCTTAGTAATTTAAGTTTCATGTTCAGAGCACATCTTTAGATCATAACCACTCACAAACAAGTTCGCGGACTTAAGACAACCGGCAGAGTTTTCCAAACTCAGCAGAAAATCTCGGCAAAGAGACTTCCTCCAGTTCGCGGACTAACACGCAAACGAGTTTTTGGAAAATCCCAGCAGAAATTCTCGGTACGAGAACTTCCGTCAGTTCGCGGATTGAGTTCGCGGTCTGGGTTCGCGGACTTGGCAAAGCCAATTCCTCCGGTTTCTCTCAATCAACAAATTTCGAAAACTTCGGATTAAGGAATACATGGTTATGTAATCTAAACTCTCATTCCAATCATGGAGACATTCTCAGAGGACATTATATAGCCGTTATTCACAGACCGTTTCACGTCAGAGCAATTCTCAAAGTAATTGAAACTTTTCATGACTTTCGTCACTAGGTGAAGATAAACTTGATCAAATCGAAACGCTTTACCAACACATGATTTCGAGATATAAATAGGCGATATACTCGGCTCGAAATATCAAATGTGTATGATCCAGTCTATATAGCATACGATTTTTGTCTCATAAGAAGTAGGAGATAAAAGCGATAGACTTTTGAGTGATAGATAAGTTCAAGTATCCACATACCTTTTTGTTGATGAAGTTCAACGGTTCCTTGAGTAGATCTTCGTCGTTGTATGATGAATCACCATGAATTCCTTGAGCTCAACTACACTTTTATATCCTAGTCCGAGACTTAGCTATGTAGGCTATAAATCAAGACTCATAGTTTTGATCACTAACATTGACAAACATGCTTGAGATAGCAACGTATGCGAGGTCGATCGAGCTATGCTCTAACAAGACGTTTCATAGACTAAAAGAAAAAAATACATACCAACTTAATTTAGATGCAATCATATAGCCGAAGCTAAATACATTCATCAAGGAGTTTTAAGATACAAGATAACCCCTATAAAATTCCACAGCCGCACACCCCGCAAGATATTACCATTAAGCACAAGTTCAAAATAACTCTCCTCCATTAGATGTCATTCCCGAGAGAAGAACAAGAGCGACCTTAATTTCGAAGGAAAAGAAGGATTTTTAATTGGACACCAAAAACCATAAGAATGATTTTCTATATCCAACACTCAATCAAATTAATCACAAGTAAACCCATGACTAATTTAATTGGAATACGCAACTAAATCAAACCACAAAAGTGATCAGTTTAATTGATTATGATCAACATAAGTAAACTTACGGAGCTACGACTAAGATAATCATACGGAGATGACTAACTTAATCGTTCACATACTCAACATAAGGAAAACCTTACGGAGTATACAACTACATTAACCAATAGAACATGATTAGTATATCCGTTCATATACTCAACACAAGGACTTGTGGAATATATAAAAACTCAACTAGACTAATTACAAGAGAACCCATAATTAATCTAATTAGAATACAAACAACCAAACTAATCAAAAAAGTAATCAATTTAATTGTCAAATGTTTTGCTCGACAAAATAAAACTTTCGGAGCAAATAACTAAATAACCAACCAAGATGCTTAATTTAGTTCAAAGATGCTCGATATAAAGTACCTTACTGAACAACCAACAAAGCTAATCACAAAGTAATCAACTTAGTTGTATCGTGCTCGACATAAGACACATTACGGAGACTCACGGTAATACAAAAAGAATGGATCAATGAAGATCAATACCGTGGAATACATACAAGGATCTATTCTATCTTTCCATCACTATTTGCATAATGACATAATAGACTTTATCCTTTTCACACAAAATATTTTACCCTATTTTCCATCAAATACATGACTGCATAGGCATAACTTTTGTATTTGTCAAAAGTCCATTCGTCCTTTCATCAATACGAATACCAATTTATGAACGACTTTACTTTTGACAACATATGGGACCTTCAAGTTCACATACGCAAACAATACATATCCAATAACAAGTTGCAATATAACAAATCATAAAGATTAAATACTGCAAAACATCATCCTTCAAATAGTTTTAGAATTTTAAACCAAATAAATCTAAAATCATGAAGATGAAAACGTTGGACTTAGCTATGTGTAATCACAATAGTGGCTATTCAAAACTCTAGTAATCCTTCTCAAAAACAAGAATAAATTCTCATAAGAAGTTTCCTAGGCATCAAGACAAACTCGTAATGCACATATAAGATGATTTGTCCTTAGAGGGTAGAATCAATCTTTTCCGCCCAGATTTACACCAAGTATAGCTACCAAAGGAGTATTAAAAGATTTTCTTAATAAATAAGAGCATACAAAGTTATTAACGACCATGCACCATAGTTCACATAAAATGATTGTGAACATTCAAGAATTCCATAATAATACGTAGTACTGCCCATTCTTGAACTCCCTTCTTTGTGATTTACCAACAATATTTTTGTAAAAGCTACAAATTAGCTTAGAAGAGTGGTACTCCAATAATCCAAGTGCCCAATTCCAAGAGAAGTGGAACAAGTGACGAAATGGAGCAAAACACTCAGAAACAAGAGACGTGACAAATACCAATCTTAACTCATCCAAATTCAAGGTTTCTCATCTCCACTTTAAAGATAATTCTAAGAGAAATAGAATGCAAAAAGAATGAGGTCATTCTGAGTTCGGACGAAGAAATTACGGCCAAAACAAGCTTACCAAATATCGACGTCTACAGGCAAGTATACATACGGGTTTGCAAACAAATTTTCATGACTTTGAGCAGTTTGCAAACTGGGTTTCCGAACTTAAACCCCTATATTTTGACTTTAAAAGATGTTATGCATACTTGTTATGTCTACCATGAAGTCCAAACATCCCGAACTATTATTTTCAAACCTACACATATAAGAACCTTAAACACAGATCAAGTTAGGTAGAAATGAACGATAAGCAAGGTACATGGATCATTATAAGTACTCTAAGCAAGTAAAAACACAAATATCTCTCAAGTTTATAGACATACCTTTAGAATAATCCAATTGAACTCTACATCCTTACAGAACATAATCTGTGTGCCCCAAATTCTTGTGCTTCCCTCACCGTATACATAGTAGTGCATTTCCAGGTGAGGATGCACTTTCAACACAAACAAGTTGTGTTGAGGTGAAAAATGTCTTGCTCACCATGGCACCAAGAAAGAGTTTCTTTCCAACAACTCTTACATCTTGTAGTGTTAAGAAACACCCAAGGAACTGTTTTTATAAGTCTATCAAAGAACTTCAAGAGAACCCAAAAAAAATTGTGTTTCTGATTTCTTATTTTCTAACTTATAAAAAACATTTTCTGCAGATAGTTTTTAGTACTGCGAAGGGAAACTCTTTTGATAAAAAGAGACGTCCTACATTCTTCATAAAAGAAGACAATACTACTATCTTGATAGGAAGTATCAGGAATTGAGCAACGAATCAATTCATGCTTTGAGGTGATACAACAGATGACTGAGATTTAAACTCCTCTTGTAATTCGTTTAGTTTATCACAACTAATTGGATTACGCAGAGGAGGAGCATTGCTCTCACTGATTAGTAAATCAATATCAACCTCAACATGAATATTATTCATCATAACTTGATTTAGCCTGTCAAGAGATTCTTACTCTTTCTGGAGGTATAACTCAACATCAAGAGATAAGCTCTCAAGCTTCTTTTCAAGCCCTGAAAACACTTCAAGGGATTTTAAACCTGGTGGAGGTTTAGATAAAATTTCTTCTACAAATTTTATTAAATCATTCATGGAAGAGAATTCTGAAATCCCTGGATCTGGTGGTGCATTTATTGAGATAACACTACTGTTCATAGAGTCGGATCACTACAAACCAAGACTGATGAGGTCTTAGTGTGTTTGCCTGCTCTGATACCAATTGAAAAAGCGGGGGTCTAACAACAACACCCAATATTTCGCTTAGCAATCTGTATGGACTAACTCCGAAATACTTTGCTAGAGAATCAACTAAATAGTCAGACTCAATCTAGATAAAAGTATCTTAAGGAGTTAATATCTCTCTCTTGTTTTTGATATTACTCAAGCTAATAGACATCAGCGAGTCCTAATCAAACACAAGGAACAGTTGGACGGTACCAAAGACCAATGTCCAAGGATCAATCAATATCAATCAACAACCAAAGGTTGGATTTCCAATTGATGATCTTTAACGCACAACCTGTATTATTACAATTATATAAAAAATATAATGCGGAAAAGAAATATCACAGACACCAGAAGTTTGTTACCGAGGAAACCGCAAATGCAGAAAACCCCCGGGACCTATTCCAGATTGAATACACACTGTATTAAGCCGCTACAGACACTAGCCTACTCCAAGCTAACTTCAGATTGGACTATATTTGAACCCCAATCAGTCTCCCACTAATTCAAGGTACAGTTGTACTCCTACGCCTCTGATCCCAGAAGGATACTACGCACTTGATTCCCTTAGCTGATCTCACCTACAACCAAGAGTTTCTGCAACCCAAAATCGCATACTTGATAATAAACAAATCTGTCTCACACAGAAAAGTCTATCAAAGGATAAATCTCTCTCCCACAGAAAAACCCTAGGTTTTTGTTCCGTCTTAAGATATGAAATCAAGGTGAACATGAACCAATTTATAACCCGGTCTTATATTCTCGAAGAACATCCTAGATTCATCAATCACCTCTCAACAATCTTTCTTGACGACACAAGAGGATGTCAAGGAATCACAAACAGTGAGATGAAGATGTTTGTGACTTCTTTATCTTGCCTATCGGAGAACTCTCACGATCTCAAGCCAATCAATAGATTTTACTCGTACTATAGAAGATGCAAGATCAGATCACACAACTACAATAAAAGTAGTATCGGTCTGGCTTCACAATCCCAATGAAGTCTTTAAGTCGTTAACCTGGTTTTAGAGAAGAAAACCAAAGGTTAGAGGAGAACCGACTCAACGAGCGCACTAGTATCACACAGACGTGTGGGGATTAGTTTTGCCCAATGCTAGATGTCTCCTATATATAGTCTTCAAATCAGGGTTTTTCCTTAGTTACAAAGCAATCAATATTCACCGTTAGATGAAAACCTGATTTAGATTCAAGCTAATATTTCTCAACCGTTAGATCGAAAACTTAGCTTGTCATACACACTTGAGATATACGTTTACTGGGTTTGTGAAAACCGTGCCCAAACGTGTATGTGTATGTTGGTTCAACATAGTAACCCAAAAGGTTAATCATATGAGCATTTCATATTAACCTTGTTCTTCTTCACCATAACTAGTTCAGTTGACTCAAATTAACTAGTTAGAGAGTTGTTCAATTGCTATGAGATCTTATGTAACTACACAATACACAATTGAAACAAAGATGATTCGATTCGATTCGATTGGAATCGGCTCATGAACTTTATAGCCACGGTTTGCATACTGCATTCCTTAGTAATTTAAGTTTCATATTCAGAGCACATATTTAAATCATAACCCACTCAAGTACGCAAGCAAGTTCGCGGACTTAGGCAACCGACAGAGTTTTCCAAACTCAGCAGAAAATCTCGACAAGGAGACTTCCGCCAGTTCGCAGACTAGGTTTGCAAACTTCGGATTAAGAAATAGGACTTATGCACATATGTGTTACCACACAATGCTTATATCCATTATTGGTTATATAGACCTAAACTCTCATTCTAACCATTGAAACATTATTAGAGGACGTTATATAGTTGTTACACTATTTCTCGTCAAAGCGAGTTTCAAAATGATTGAAACATTATGACTTTCGTCACTAGGTGAAGATAAACCTGATCAAAGCGAAACGCTTTACCACAAATGATTTTGAGATATAGATAAGTAGAGTATACTCAGCTCGAAATATCAAATGTGTATGATCCAGTCTATATAGCATATGACTTTTGTCTCATACGAAGTGGGAGATAAAATAGATAGACTTTTGAGTGATAGATTAGTTCAAGTCTCCACATACCTTTTTGTTGATGAAGTTCCACGGTTCCTTGAGAAGATCTTCGTCGTTGTATGATGAATCGCCATGAAGTCCTTGAGCTCAACTACACTTTTCTATCCTAGTCCGAGACTTAGCTATGTAGACTAGAAATCAAGACTCATAGTTTTGATCACTAACATTGACAAACATGCTTGAGATAGAAACGCACGCGAGGTTGACCGAGCTATGCTCTAACAAAAACAGGTGTTCCTAATGTTTCCACCAAACTTGGGACATTCTATAAAAAAGACAAATCTTCTGATGATGATATTAAGACAAAATCCTCCAATCATTCTTATGATCAAAATGTATGTCTTGTTTGTGAGACCAAGAGTTCTGTTAGACAAAAGATAAACTTTAAGTTGAATAAAGACTCCTTAATTCAACTTCAACACACCCTAGATTTGATTCTCAAAGGTGTGACTGACATCCGTATGATTGAGCCAATTGGCTTTCGTACCTATCCTGTGTATGCTACCAGGAAAGTCAGTACAGTGAGTTCCTCCAATGTTCAAGGACATAATAGACGTCTTAATAAACATCGTCCTAAGGAAGTTCAACGCTTTGTCTCTAAAACAACTTTGTTCCTGTTGAGAAAGTCATCCCAGAAGAAAGGAAAATCGATGAGATGAGAAAAAATATTGTAGGATCAGAATCTCGTAGCAATTATGTCTCAGCGAAATTATCAATAGTATTGCACATTAGCGTCGCAGAACAATTTCAGAAACGATATCAACAAGGATCGTGAGAAAGATGTGATAGTCTTGCGAAAATTGGAGAACTTGCGAAATTAACATTTGTAAGGTTGCGAGAATGTCGCAAAGCATACCCGAAAATAAAGGACAGATTAGCTATCATCCACTATGTATTTCCTTATAAATAGTCATTCGAGTTGTAAAGGAAAAGGGAGATCTTTTTTGAGTAAGAAACAAGTAAATAGGAGAGAGAAAGTTCAGAGTAGAGATCATTCTTGATTTCTTTATTTTCCTTGTAAGAAAATTCAGAAATTAATCAATAAAATTAAGAGTGTAAACCTAAAAATGAGCTGATCAGCAATGAAATCATATGAGTGGTGTATTGTAGGATTTCCTGCAACTACATAATGGCGCTAGAAACAGGGAGGAGTTGAAGATTATTCTAGAAAAAACTAAAGATTGATATTGAGATTTGTGAAAATTTAAAGTAATTGATTAAGAAGTTTTCATAATTTCTTGAAATACTGTTAGCATTGAAGAAATGGATAGAAGAAGAAATACATCCGAACAACCGACTACTATTAGAAGAAGCAAAAGAATTGTTGGAAGAGAAAGAAGTGAAATGGGAGAATCTACTAGAATGAGAAATAACAGAGAAAATCTAATTCAATCGCCAATTCAACAAACACTAGTTCAAGAGAGGAACACATATTATGACAGAGTGAGCGTACACACTTGGCGATCAAATTCAGCAGAAGAAATAGAAGAAGAGCAAAAAAATAGAAATTACAGACATGAAGAGAGAAATCAAGAAGCAGATGAAGGAATAATTCATGGAGGTGAGAAAATTGGAGCGTTAGAAACATTGAGACGAAGAATACATGAAGAAAGAAGAGCTGAGGCAGAAGAACGTGTGAATTTAACAAGGCAAAATCACGAATTAAGGATGGAGAATATCAGATTGCAGAATAAAAGATCGAGAAGTATTACAAAATCATATTCCAGATCGACTAGAAGAGAAATGAGGCAAAATTCACCCACAATCAATGCCGGAAACAATATTCAAGAAGAAATGTAAAATCCTAATGAAGAATATCGCGAAAATAGAGAAAGAACTGATGATCGTTACATTCCACAAAATGAAACTTTTGATGATGGGAAAATTGGAGGAAATCAAGAGAACGGGCAAAATCAGAGACAAAATAACCAAGTTGGCGAAGGAATCAATAGGAAGGAAGAAGAATTTTACATGTGAGAGAAACTCAAAGAAATCAACAGACAATTAAAGAAGAAATTGAAAGACATAATGCTGAACAAGCACGTTTAATCTGCAAACGTGAAAGATTGAGAGCGGAAATGGAAGAGCAAGAGCTTCAGGAGACAATTCGCCAGAACAATTATGACAATCGAGAAAGAAGGCGTATACAGAACCGGAATAATGACAATTTCAATGAGGAGTATGATAGAGTGAAGAGAATGGCTGAAAGACAGCGAATTGAGTTGATAAGAAATGAACAAAATTATGGAGGGGAAAATTAACGACGTCATCATTTGCGAATTCAAGATAGGGATGAGGAAGAGAATCGCAGAAGAAGGAGAGATGAGGATAATGGAGAAGAGATACAAAATTTCGCAAGGGAAGATAGACGTGAACGCCGAAGAAGAGAAGAAAAATTAAAGAGACCAATGGGTCAAGATTCAGGAGTAAATAAACAAATCTTGAAAGAATTAGAAGAAATGAGGGGAATGCTAAATAACAGAGGATAAGTAGGTAGAAGACAATTGGATGAAGCAATAGAAGAAGCTGCGAAAACTCCACTTACAAGGGAAGTACAATTAGGAGGAATACCACCGAAATGCAATTTGCCCGCATTAACCAGCATTTTCGATGGGACAACTTGTGCAATTCAACACATTAAATCTTATATGGGGTGTATGTTACAATGGGAAAATCATGATGCGGTATTGTGCAAATATTTTGCATCCAGCTTAATAGGAGAAGCGTTAAAATGGTTTGAAGGTTTGCCAAAGAATACAATAACCTCATTCAATCATTTGCAGACTACATTCTTGGGGGCATATATAAGTAACAATTCCTCACGACCTGGTATAGAAGATGTGTTTGGATTAAAGCAAAGGATTGGCGAAAGTTTGAAACATTTGACTAAAAGATGGAGAACTATGTGTAGCGAAATGGCTGGCCGTGTAGATGAGAGATATCTCATATTATCATTTATCAATGTTATGTTTTTAACAAACCTGTTGTATGTCCAAATTTTCAGACTCAAGAATACGATTACAATGACCGAGAACTTCAAGAAGAACGCATTGCTTTAGAGGAAAGACAAAATGAAATGGAATCATATCCAGTTGCGAACACCAACTCACAAATAGCGAATGCAAGCTTATTACCCAAACTAATAAATACAGTGGCGAATACTTTGCAAATACAACAAGAAAAGGTGACAGGTAACAATCAGCAGAAGTTGGTAGCTATGGGGAGTCAAGATCAAGAAGAGTATGAAAGAGAAATAAATTTCTACATTCGTGGAGGAAATAACAAGATTCAAAGACTCGATCCACCGCAAGAAACTTATGGAGGTCAAAGACCAAACTTTAATATAGGGCAAGGAGGTCACAAAGTAGTATGGGAAGAAATCAAGATGCCACCTCTAAATGCAAGTGTGGAGAAGATATGGGAAGCTATAATATTGATGGAGAATATACCAACACCATGGAATATGGGAACAAAACAACCTCCAAATCACAAAAGTCATGAATTTTGTTCTTATCATCATTTTCATGGACATACAACAAACGATTGCAGAAATGTAAAGAGAATTATTTTGAGAATGATAGATCAAGGAAAACTAAACGACTTTCTGGTAGGGCATCCGCAACCTCAACAATTACCACCACCGCCAGAACATCACAAAGTGAATACGATGAAAAAGAAAGAAACATTCTTCATAAAAGTTGGTGCAAAAGCAAAAAATCTATTATGTCACTCTATCGTACATTCATATAAGACAATTGAAGATTTTCGTGATAATGTTTTGAGTATAGTATTCGCAAGAGATAATAATGGAAGAGAAATTATGAATATTGCGAAAATCTCGCGATTAGAGGAATGGCAGAAACATATCATTTCTTTTACCGCAGAAGAAATTCCCGAAGGAGAAGAGGTGCATGACAATCCATTGGTAATAAAATTAGAAATTAATCCAAAACCGAAAGAAGATGAGGATGATGAAGCTGAAGATTCATGGGAAATCAATAGAATTCTAGTCGATACTGGAAGATTTGTGAACATCTTATTTTATCATACTTATAAAACTACGGGTGGAAGAGATGATGATCTTATACCATCGACATATAAGATTTATGGTTTTAATGGTACTGCTAACAAGCCTAAAGGGGAGGTTGCTATGCAAATTCCACTGAAGGGAATATCTTCTAAAATCTCATTTTGTGTCGTTGATGTAGAATCACCCTACAATGCGTTAATTGGTCGACCTTGGCTACATGGGATTTTAGGTGTAGCTTCAACTTTCCACCAATGCATCAAATTCCCTCACCCCAGTGGTGTAGGAATCATAAAGGGAGATTGGGTAGGAGGAAAGAGATGTTACGAAACTGAGATAGAATCTTGCGAAGGAAGAGCAAACAAGAAGGAAAACTGGCGACACAAAATCAAAGACGTACAAAGAAGTGAGAGGTTGATGGTGGATACAATTAAAAAGAAAGGAGAAGAGATGTTGCGAAATTAATATTATCTTAGAATAAAAAGGATGAACATACTACTACCAAGGAAGCAGTAGCAGAGAATAACAAAGAAGCAGAGGATGGAAAAAGTAATAAAAACAAGAAATGTATGAATGATTAAGTTGTTGCGATAATCTCGCAATAAGTAAAATTCTCAAAAATACATTTGATTGAACAACAAAATTGAGATTACGAAATTCAGATACAATATAATGGTTTGCGAGACTTTCGCCGAGATAATGAATTTTACAGAAAATAATCAGAGAAGAATGACAAAAGAAAAAGAGGAGAACCTTTATGGAGAACACCCTAGTTCGCGAATACAATTTCGCAAGAGGCAAATGTAAGACCTAAAGTACGTCATATTAGGGGGTACCTGTTACATGGCTCAGGGAAAGGCTACACCACCACCGGAACCTGAGTCATGGAAATTTGGGGTCAATAAAACCAATCCGGGAGAGGCACCCTGGATTCTCAGCTTAAGCATATAACTTGGGTTGGGCGACTAAGGTAATAAGGACTCTCCCAAGGAGTGCGGGATCTGATCATAGCGCCAAGGTACACGGTTGAGTCAAGAGTGTCGGGGGCGTTTGAAGCGTCCTTGCCATTCTTGACAAGTCTTGGCTTATACTGCACTGGGCCTGAAGAAAACCCCACTTAGGGTGCAGTCTTGTAACCATAAGCCCTATAGGTAAAAGGGATAAGAGGCTGCAAAAACAACTGGTTGTTGTTAAGACTGGATGGGAAGATCTAACCTTGTATGGTAGAAGTACGCCTCCTTGAAGGGGCAACCAGGGGGGAATTAAGGGCGGCAGCCTCCATTAGGGAGATGATAAGTGTCTTAAGAAGCAAATGTCATGAGGATTTTTATTCGCAAGGATATTAAGGCTTGTCATATTTGTGCAATAATCCTGAAGAGTCAATAATACAAAAGAAAAGGATAAAACGAGATCAATGGGTTTTCACATGAAAGTGCGAAGACGTCATGCGATTTAGTCGCAAGACGACAATATCATGGGGCTTAATTTTCGCAAGAATATTTAGGCCTGTCATATTGCCGAAACATTCCTGAAGAGGCCATAATACAAAAGAAAAAGTTAAGACAAGATAATGGTTTTTTGTATGAAAATGCAAGGACGTCCTGCGATTTTGTCGCAATGACAAGAGGTGGCATAATAAGACCTTTAATTAGGAAGTCAAAATAAGACCACACAGGAATGAGATTTTGAAAAGAAACAAAATCCACTTTGCAAAAAGTTGCGAAATTATACAATAAGAAAAGTTTTATGACATCTCTCATTTGGATTCAAATAACAGAGGCAAGTATGGGAATGTGTGAAATTGGAGGATGTTATTTGTCTCCATATGAGAGATTTACTCAAAAATCCAAGAATTAATAATTATATTGTTTAATTATATTGCAAAGAAGAATTGTTTTCATTTATGCAGTTCAAAATGAAAGAAACACAAATATACAGAAAGAAGAAATAAGTGTACAAGTATTACAAAGAATCAAAGAAAGAAGTAAAGATTATTTCTTGGTTAGTCCTCATTATCTTCACCAGACTTGTTTCCTTCTTCATCTGCGTCAGAATCTTTGTCACAATCAGAACTTCCATCACTATCAGACTCTTCATCGTCAGCTTCACTATCAGAGATAACCAAACTGGGAGTATTCTGTGGGATTTCTTCTAAAAGACAAGGGTAATTAGAATGTGGGATATTATGATCATCACAAACCATCTGGATGGTTTGATTGCGAAAATGCATAGCGTCATTTTTAAAATTCTCAACAGTGAATTTGATATGATTCTTCAATCTAGAATACTTGTTGTTGCGAGAAGAAAGATTCTTTGCGAATTCCTCCTTTTCAGCTTCAAGATCTTCAATCTTTTCACGACATTTATTTTCAGAATTTGCGAACAAAAGACAACCAATTACTAACTTGATGAAAATCTATAAGAAGCAAAAGATTAGTAAAGAAGAGCAATTAGCAACCTTCTATGTCATAAATCATGTCTCTAATCAAGGTTGTATGTTCAACTTGGAGACTAACATTTACGCCTAAATCTTTTCTAGCGTCATCTAAAATTTTCGCAGCCCAGACAAATTCATCCTCACTACTTATGAGAAGACGAGAAAGAATTTGATTTTCCCTTTCGTAAAGTTCAATATTGGTGCGGTTAGCTTCATCTCGCTCAAGTTGAACTTCAAGGAGAGCTTCTTGGAATTTCGCCAAAGCCTTGGCACCTTGATCAGAGATACGATCCTTATCATCTATGATACCGCTAATCTTGGTTCAAAACTCATTGGTTTTCTCTTTGGAATCAATAAGGAGACACTTAAATCTGTTGGCTAAGCCTAAACTGGATCTATGATCAATTTCTAAGAGGCAAAATTTTGATCTAAGTTCATTTAGAGAAAGAGATGAAATCCTATCATTTGAAAAGCTATTTAAGGAATTGTGAAGACATTCAAGAAGGTTATCATTATCCAAGGCATTAGGAAATGAACGAAGAAGGGTAGCTTCATCAGAAAGACCATAAATGTCTGCAAAAAGGATCATTTAAATAAGATAAAACAACAAGATGAATGAATAAAAAGAAAAGAGAAAAGTAACATACCGTAAAGCTGATTATTAGCTTGTTGAAGACTAGAAATTTTATTCTTATACGAGGAAGAATCAATTTCTAATTGTCTATTTTTCTCGCGAAGACTTTTAACTTCAGCTTCCAATTCTTCGTTCTTCTTGCGAAATTGAAGATTCTTCTTTTCAAGATTTTCGCGTCTTCTCTCCAGATCTGAGGCAACAACAAAAGAATCTTTTCCATACTGCGAAAAGAATAAAAAAAATATTAATATAGAAAGAGATTTTGAGTTATAACAATAAAAAAGTAAAAAGATAAAAGTATACCAGACTATTGAGAGAATGCAAGAAGTTGGGAGTCACAGATCTAGAAACCCCGCGAAGAGAGTTATCGCCATCCAGTAAAGGGACATCACAAAGAGCAGCGAGAGCTTTGCAGGTATTTGCGAATTGGATATCTCCCATCCCTTGTAGAGAATCAGAAAAGAGGCTAGAAAGCTTAGCCATAGAAGATTCAGGTGGAGAATCTTCAGTTGCAGCAAGATCATCGTTATCTTCATCACCCTTATTATTTTCAGAACTTTCGTTAGGAAGAACATTTGAAGGAGAAGGTGAACGAACTTTTCTTTTCTTTGGAGGAGGACTAGTTGAATTTTCCCTACGAAGAGTACTTTACCTTTATCACCAATCTTCGCAGCATCAACAGATTCTTCTACTTCAGCAATAACCTTCACACACAGATAGAAATAAGAAATGGAAGCATGGAATTAACAGTACTATTTAAAGTCATAAAAGAAAATTTCTTACCTCATCTGTGTATGAGCGAAGAGCTAACAGAGTACTAGATTTCCCAGTCCTGTTATAACTATCCTTTAGTTTTTGGATCTGCGAAATGTCGCAAGAGTTAGCGAATAGAATAGTAAAAATCAATAAAGAAATATAAAGTGAGTTAAAGGGGAGAAACATACCTATTTCTCCTTCTCGGGCTAGGAGAAGACCCAAGGTTGATATGCAGCGAAATTCGCAGGAAGAATGTTTGATCCAGCAATATAGGGACCCTTTAGCATTAAAGGAAAGACACACCATTTGTCATCTTTGGATTGGCGAGGAGTTGTGTTTTTACCAGAATGCCAGTTAATATCTTGCATAAGAATTTTGGTTTCATCAATGTTATTTTTTCTTCTTAATCGAATACCCCAGCGAGTATTCTCTTTCTTCATGTAGATAAGTTCGTAGTTTTCAAAGAAATTCGCCACTGTATACTTCTCAGCAACTATCTCTAGATTTGCGAATTTTGGATCCCTAAGTTCTTTGGATTAAAGAGATCCTCTACCAGCACCACGATTAGCGAACTCTAGCATTAGACGGATGCAGTCCCCACTTAGTTGGAAGATGGCTCGCGAAAATCCCGGATGAGCGAGAATTTCATAAAATAGAGGGAATTCTGGGTTATAAAGAGGAATAGGGAGACCTGCAAGAATCTGATCTAGCGAAATTATGATTGATTGATCATCACAATTTTTATTAGAGAAAAGCTTGGCAGAAAGAATTGATTTGGAATTCTCACCAGGAATGGTGGAGAGTGTAAAACCTTTATCAGCAAAATCTTTTTGGGCATCTTGTAAATTCTTCTCATATCTATGACCACTTGGATCCATGTTTGAATATAGAGTATGGGAACGTGTGGAAAGTAAAAGGATTGAAGAAAGAAAAAATTACATCAGCAGAATTTGCAGAGATATAACAAAGTTGCAGAGATGAGAGAATAAAAATAGAAGAAAAAGTAAAAAGAAAAGTGGAAAAAGGGGGATAAGAGTATATAAAAAAAAATTTTACTCGAAGACATAAACACCATTAAGACGAAGAGACGTGAGCGGTTGAAAAGTAGCGGTTACAGAAGACTTGTCAAGAAATAAATGGAAGAGAGAGTACGTGTGATAAATGTGGAATATGAAAAGATAAGCAGCTGCGGCATTTCTCACATCATTCTCTACTTTGCAGAGAAAGATATGAGAAGAGGCAAGATGTAGGATCAGAATCTCGCAACAATTATGTCTCAGCGAAATTATCAATAGTATTGCACATTAGCGTCGCAGAACAATTTCAGAAACGATATCATCCAGGATCATGAGAAATATGTGATAGCCTTGCGAAAATTGGAGAACTTGCAAAATTAACATTTGTAAGGTTGCGAGAATGTCGCAAACCATACCCGAAAATAAAGGACAGATTAGCTGTCATCCACTATGTATTTCCTTATAAATAATCATTCGAGTTGTAAAGGAAAAGGGAGATCTTTTTTGACTAAGAAACAAGTATATAGGAGAGAGAAATTTCAGAGTAGAGATCATTCTTGATTTCTTTATTTTCCTTGTAAGAACATTCAAAAATTAATCAATAAAATTAAGAGTGTAAACCTAAAAATGAGCTGATCAACAATGAAATCATATGAGTGGTGTATTGTAGGATTTCCTACAACTACAAATATTAAAGAGATAATTGTAAGATACAAAGAGCTTGTCAACATATTATCTTCTTCCTCATGTCAAGGCACTTCTGGTAAGAACTCTAACTATGTCTCTTATCTTGATGACGGTAAATTTTATGATAATTTCTCATGTCAAACAGGATCCCTCTCTAAGACTAAGAGGAAAAACAAACTTAATCAAAAACACAAAACTCTTAATGATCCTGTGGCTCGTACTTGTGTTAATTAATCACAAGGTTCGAGAGCTTACTCATAAAAAACCTTGTTGAGTAATTTATGTTAAAAACAGGTATACTTGTTGCTTGCATCTGTTAAGTTAAGCTATTTTCTTATCGTCCATAGCTAAACTTATGTTGATAGATCCGCTAAGATCAAGTATTGGTTAATTCAAAAGAAAATGTTGCATATAGTCTTAAAATTTGTGTTTAGGTCCTGCTTTCAAATGCTTTAAGGATTTTCTTTCAATGGGTATTTGTTGTACTCAAACGGATGTTGTTCTGACCCGAGTCAACGTTTTAAACGAAACCCTAAATGGTCGTCCCCGAGAATAAATATCCAACCTCTTAGGGTTACAAGTCACGTACGTATGCTCTTGGTAGTTTTTTGGATTTTCAAGAATGTCTTCCTCCTCTTCTTGCTATGGTGGTTTTGCAAAAGGATTCCTTAACAAAGGTGTTGAGGTTGATTCCAAGAGGAAGAGAACACTTTTAGATGAAGATAATCCCAATGCCTCATGCTTCTTTGCTTATTCTCATGAAGATGCTGAAAAGGATGATATGATCTCTGCTGAAGTTGTTCATGACTTTCTTAAGTACTTTGTGGAAGCAAAACAACGACTTGTTGATACTCTTAAAGGTCTTGATAAGGTGAAAACTGAGTTGGAAAAGGTTGTGTCTGACCCTGGTCTCATAAAATCTCAAATCAAGGATCTTCAAAAAGAGAATCATCTCTCCGTTGATGCTGAGAAGGCTATCGATCACAATCTCAAAGACTTCATGTCTCGTGTGGATCCTGAACCTCCCGTGTTCCTGATCGCTGTTAAGGATACACTGGAATCCGTTTCCCATTAGCTTGTCATATGTTTTAGATACCTAATATGTCTTCTTTTGGATTAGTTGGAAGAATAACTAGTGTTTTGAATAGAAAAGATTGTGACTACACATAGCTATTTTTGTTTTCATCTTCTTGTGTTATTTTTTAGGTTTATTTTTTTTAAATTCTAAAAATATTTGGAGGATGATGTTGTTGCAGTATTAATCTGTTTGTTTTTGAAGTATTGCAATATTTTTATGGGATATGTATTGTTTGCGTCAGTGAACTTGAAGGTCCCATATGTTGTCAAAAGTAAAGTCGTTCATAAATTGGTATTCGTATTGATGAAAGGACGAATGGACTTTTGACAAATACAAAAGTTATGCCTATGCAGTCATTTATTTGATGGAAAATAGGGTAAAATCTTTTGTGTGACAAGGATAAAGTCTATTATGTCGTTATGCAAATAGTGATAGAAAATTAGAATAGATCCTCGAATGTATTCCACAGTAATGATCACCACTGATCCATATCTTATGTATTACTGTGAGGCTCCGTAATGTGTCTTATGTCGATCACGATACAACTAAGTTGATTACTTTGTGATTAGATTTGTTGGTTGTTCCGTAAGGTACTTTATGTCGAGCATTTTTGAACTAAATTAATCATCTTGATTGGTTATTTAGTTATTTTCTCCGAAAGTTTTCTTTTGTCGACCAAAAAAATTGACAATTAAATTGATTACTTCTGTGATTAGTTTGGTTGTATTTTCCAATTAGATTAATTATAAGTTCTCTTGTAATTACTCTAGTTGAGTATTCATATATTCCACAAGCCCTTGTGTTGAGTATATGAACGGTTGCACTAATCATGTTCTATTGGTTAATGTAGTCGTATATTCCGTAAGGTTTTCCTTATGTTGAGTATGTGAACGATTAAGTTAGTCATCTCCGTATGATTACCTTAGTCGTAGCTCCGTAAGTTTACTTATGTTGAGCACAATCAATTAAATTGATCACTTTTGTGGTTTGATTTAGTTGTGTATTCCAATTAAATTAATCATGGGTTTACTTGTGATTAATTTGATTGAGTTTTGGATATAGAAAATCATTCCTATGGTTTTTGGTGTCCAATTAAAAATTCTTCTTTTCTTTCGAAATTAAGGTCGCTCTTGTTGTTGTTTCGGGAATGGCATCAAATGGGGGAGAGTTCTTTTGAACTTGTGCTTAATGGTAATATCTTGCGGGGTATGCGGCTATGGAATTTTATAGGGGTTATCATGTATCTTAAAACTCCTTGATGAATGCATTTAGCTTTGTCTTTATGATTGCATCTAAATTAAGTTGGTATGTATTTTTTTCTTTTAGTCTATGAAACGTCTCTTCTCGGAAATTTCATTAGGATCCCGTTCTTGTACCTTTGCAATTTTATTGACAAAAAAGGGGAGAATTAATGTGTAGTTCTACTACATATACATATGGTTTTCGGATCATTATGTAAGGGGGAGTGGTTTCCATGTGAGATGGAGTATTGACTAAGGGGGAGTGATACATATCACCGTAGTATTATTGTTAAAGTCGTGATGCAATTGGACTTTGATGTTACATAATAATACTATGTCACTGTATAATGATGATCGAGAATCTCGATTTTTATTATTGTTATATCTACGGATCTTCAACAATGGTGATGCTAAACTTACAACCTTTGGGATCATTGGAGTACTTGGAAGGACGAAGATTTCAAGGAACGTTGAAGATTAGACTATGGAATAGGAGCCACTAAAGTTTATCTTTTTTGTATTCCATATGTATTAATAATTTTGTCACTAAAATTGACAAAGGGGGAGATTGTTAGAGCATAGCTCGGTCGACCTCGCATGCGTTGTTATCTCAAGCATGTTTGTCAATGTTAGTGATCAAAACTATGAGTCTTGATTTCTAGTCTACATAGCTAAAGTATCGGACTATGATAGAAAAGTGTAGTTGAGCTCAGGACTTCATGGAGATTCATCATACAACGACGAAGATCTACTCAAGGAACCGTGGAACTTCATCAACAAAAAGGTATGTGGAGACTTGAACTTATCTACCACTCAAAAGTCTATCTATTCTATCTCCTACTTATTATGAGACAAAAGTCGTATGCTGTATAGACTGGATCATACACATTTGATATTTCGAGCTGAGTATACTCTACTTATCTATATCTCGAAATCATGTGTTGGTAAAGCGTTTTGCTTTGATGAGGTTTATCTTCACCTAGTGACGAAAGTCATAATGTTTCAATCACTTTGAAAACCGCTTTGACGAGAAATAGTGTAACAACTATATAACTTCCTATAAGAATGTTTCAATGGTTAGAATGAGAGTTTAGGTCAATATAACCAATGATGGATATAAGCATTGTGTGGTAACACATATGTGCATAAGTCTTATTCCTTAATCCGAAGTTTGCGAACTGGCAGAAGTCTCTTTGCCGAGATTTCTGTTGAGTTTGGAAAACTCTGCCGGTTACCTTAAGTCCGTGAACTTGTTTGCAAACTTGAATGGGTTATGATCTAAAGATGCGATCTGAACATGAAACTTAAATTACTAAGGAATGCAGTATGCAAACCGTGTCTATAAAGTTCATGAGACGGTTCAATCGAATCGAATCATCTTTTATTCAATTGTGTCTTGTGTAGTTACATAAGATCTCATAGAAATTGAACAACTCTCTAACTAGTTCATTTGAGTCAATTGAAGTAGTTATGGTGAAGAAGAACAAGGTTAATATGAAATGCTCATATGGTTAACCTTTTGGGTTACTATGTTGAACCAACATACACGTACACGTTTGGGCACGGTTTTCACAAACCCAGTAAACGTATATCTCAAGTGTGTGTGACAAGCTAAGTTTTCGATCTAACGGTTGAGAAATATTAGCTTGAATCTAAATAAGGTTTCCATCTAACAATGCATATTGATTGCTTTGTACCTAAGGCAAAACCCTGATTTGAAGACTATATAAAGGAGACATCTAGCATTGGGAAAAACTAATCCCCACACGTCTGTGTGATACTAGTGTTCTCGCCAGAGTCGATTCTCCTCTAACCTTTGGTTTTCTTCTGTAAAACCAGGTTAACGACTTAAAGACTTCATTGGGATTGTGAGGCAATACCGATACTACTTTTATCATAGTTGTGTGATCTGATCTTGCATCTTCTATCGTACGAGTACAATCTTATTGATTAGCTTGAGATCGTGAGAGTTCTACGATAGGTAAGATAAAGAAGTCACAAACATCTTCCTCTCACTGTTTGTGATTCCTCGACGTCCTCTTGTTTACACAAGTAAGACTGTGGTGAGGTGATTGATTAATCTAGGATGTTTTTCGGGAATATAAGACCGGATTATCAATTGGTTCCTGTTCACCTTGATTTCATATCATAAAACGGAACAAAAACCTAGGGTTCTTCTGTGGGAGACAAATTTATCCTTTGATAGACTTTTCTGCGTGAGACAGATTTGTTTATTATCAAGTCTGCGATTTTGGGTTGCAGCAACTCTTAGTTGTGGGTGAGATCATCTAAGGGAATCAAGTGCGCAGTGTCCTGCTAGGATAAGAGGCGTAGGGAGTACAACTGTACCTTGGATCAGTGGGAGACTGATTGGGGTTCAACTATAGTCCAGTCCGAAGTTAGCTTGGAGTAGGCTAATGTCTGTAGCGGCTTAATACAGTGTGTATTCAATCTGGACTAGGTCCAGGGGTTTTTCTGCATTTGCGGTTTCCTTGTTAACAAAATTTCTGGTGTCTGTGTTATTTCTTTTCCGCCTTTTTTTTTATATAATTGAAATAATACAGGTTGTGCGTTAAAGATCATCAATTGGAAATCTGACCTTTGGTTGTTGATTAATATTGATTGATCCTTGGACATTGGTCTTTGGTACCATCCAAGTTATCTCTCTTTGATAAAGACTCGCATATTTCCATTTGCTTGAGTAAATATCAAATCGAGAGATTGAGATATAAACTCTTTGATATATCTTTTTATTGATTGAGTCTAACTGTCTAGTTGATTCTCATAAAAAGTATATTGGAGTTTGTCCATACAGATTGCTAAGAGAAATATTGGGTGTTGTTGTTAGACCCCCGTTTTTTCATCTTTCAACCATGGATCTGTGGCGCAATGGTAGCGCATCTGACTCCTGTCAAAAGGTTACGTGTTCGATTCACGTCAGGTCCAATCACCAGTCCAAATAATTGTGTTATATTCTGCTTAGGTTGAGAGATACACACTGTTCAGTTTATTATCTAGGTATTTTGTATATATGTAGTTGTAGATCCTCACAATATTGAGGGAGAAGCTAAATTGGCTATAGAGAGGTTACCTGGCTGCTGAAACGGAGAAAATTCATGGAGACCTAAGCAATGCCAACCATTATATTGGCTTAAGTTTCATGGTAGGGCAAGGATGCAAAAGTGATAGTAAATCTTGATACACCAAACATGCGTGAGTGGTATTAATGAGAGATATGCAATGAGGAAAAGATTTTTCTGCTTAACAGTTAAGAGCTAAAAGTACATCGCAAGTTCAAAATCAAATTGCTCACTGAATTCGGCGAGTGTAATCAGGTCCTTAACCCATTAGAGGGTGTGGGTATGTTTTAAATTTGATTTTTTGTTGTTCGATGTTTACTCATCACTGTTATGATTGACAAGTCTTTCTTTATTGCAGGATAGGGTGAAAAAGGCACATTTACAGAATCAATTAGAGCAACACTCGACTATAAAGCTGCAGGATTGAGTGTATATAAACCTTCAGCTTATTCCTACATATAACTCATTACCCAGTTACTTGATAGATTTGGAGATTACATATTTTCAGAATCTCAAGAAATGGGAACTGCCCAAGCCCTGTTGGAAGCTGTGAAGGCAAGACTTGGGTAAAACTTGGATACTTACGCCTTTAAGGTTGATGAACCACAAAAGTTTCTGTTCTCCAATATATCTAGGTAATGCCTCTAAATTTTTCACAAATTGAACTTTAATTATCACACTAAAATACCTCTAGGGAACACCTGAAACTCAGTGCACTGAGAGAGGTCCAGAGTCTGTAAGTCACAGAGGCTAACGATAGAATCAGATAGTGTTATCTCATTATTGTATAAAAGATGTTAAGATGCCAAAATCTCTCAAAGACTTGGCCTTGGCCTAGGCCTAATTTTTACATCGTACAAAATTAGTATGGCAATTTTATTTTTTATATTTAGATTCAGTTTGTTTCAGCTCCAACATTCTTCTTATATCTTTCACACGAAAAAAATTACATGAAATGAGATTACTGAATGTTCTTGGGAAAATACCATCCAAAAGTTCCCTGACAACACCAGAAGTCTAATATGGGGAGTAATGAAAAAGTGTTGTCGAACTAGCTCAAATTGGCGGTGCTCCGTAATTTATGTAGTTTTCTAATCATTTATCCAACATAAAATTTTGTTGACAATTAACGTCATTTGGTTTTCTCGGCTATGTATTAAACCTCGACTGTCAATGTTTCGAGTTCCATTACAATCCTTCTTTTTATTCTGTAGCAACTATTCTAGCGGAAAAATAGAAACTTAATGTTTTTAAAAGAAAGAGAGCCAAGGTAGAGGTCGCATCAAACAATTATCTAATTAGATGGGTTGAATTCACGCTATTTCCATCAATTGCAAGCTATAAAAGGCTCTCAAGTATAATTTTTTATTTGAAGGATAGTGATGGGCATATGCAAGCTCTAAAAGGCTATAGATATTGGTGAATCAAGCATTCCCGAACACAAATATAATTTCATAGGTTTCAAAAGTGCATCGAAAAAAGTGAATGACACCATAATCTATCTAAATAAGAACCGAACTACCTTTGTGTTTTCCATGCAACATATATAAGATACATATACTTAAAAACATTATTACTTGCATATGTTATTGGGAGATTGAAATCAATTTCAGGTATTACTATGGTTACTGTCAATGGTCAAAAAGGGTCTGACGAATTTCAGAAGAAACAAATAGTCATTGAAGGTACAAAGTAAGTAACTTTGATTAAAAATGTATATTATTTCTAAATTATGAATTGGGACTGTAAATCAATTGACTATGAATCTTATATTGTTGTTAAACAAGGAGTTGATATGTGAGTCACTCTATGAAGGGAATGGTGAAAATCAGTAAACGAGGTGTTGTAGAGGAACACATGAATACTCCGACAATTTTTATTATTACTGAAATATTTGTAAGCGAGGTTAGTGGTCCGTTACTAATATACTACGCCATGTACTGACATTATCTTTTATTTTTTCACATAACCGATAATTATACCTCGCAACAGGTGTATTTTCATTAGATATTAACACTTCTTCTCGAGTGTTGATCAATCTGGATTTACCAGAAGTCGATGAATTCGTCAAAAAGTAAGTGCAGAGAATCAAATTACGACTATATGACTTTTATTAATTACTAAAACTACAAATGAATTTATGCAGACTTAAATCAGGAGAAAATGGAATCACAATGATTGGCTCGCCACAACTGGATGATCCCAACGAGACTAGAAATACCAAACATAAAGCAACTCCCATGATACAAAACACTGAAAATATGGTAAGAGTGTATTTGGTTGAATTTTTTACCTGCTAAAATAAAACATAACTAAATGTGTGCTGCTACGAGTAAATGGTAGGGTAAAATATTCACCAGCGAGCAGACGGTACTAGGCTTGGTTGAGAACAGATTATGGTACTACATGGCATGCATCAGATATAATAAAAAGTTTGAGTACAACAAAGACGAAGAACCTTGGTGTATCAAGTGCAAAAAAAAATTTGAATAAGATATACCATGGTAAGAATGAACAATATTTTTAAATAAATGGATGGACAATACATCGAGACTTATTAACGCTTAGAATATACACGTGTATAAATTGAATTCGGCGGTAAAGGGTGACAGAGATACATCACCATTCATAGTGATGGTAAAAGACGGCAAAAAAGTTGTGAAATGCACCGCCAAAGAACATGTTATTATGGAAAATTAACTTGATTATAGAGATATGTATTGTTAACATATGCTCACCATTTATTTATTTTCAAATGCAGATTAACAGGGGAGAAAGGGCACACAAGTGGTTCAACTGAATCAAGGACAAAAAATTTATTTTCAAATTGGTAATCCAGGAGTACAGTATAAACAAACCTGACAATTTTACGGTCCAGATATATTCAATCCATAAGGAGAATTCGTGGATTCAGATGCTGATACAGAATACCAAGTAGCTTTGCAAGCGATGGGTACTAAAACATTTCTTTTATTTCAAATGTGAATTATTGTTGACATGTAAAGCTCTCTTTCTCTACAGGGTTCAGGCTGCGAAAATAATGTTACACATACTACCAAATATAAGGACAAGGAGACATTTAAGGGGGGAGGAAACATGGATTAGATAACGAAAAGGTAGCAATGCAGCCAAACATACCAGCGGTGTAGACTGAAAAACAAAGTAGACTCAGATGATAAAGAGTAGACGGTCAATGATTGTTTGAGGACTAATCAGAAGAAATAATAAATTGGTTTATCAATAGTTATTTCTTTTCAATACTAACTTCTATATTAAGGTTTGTCTACATTATTTTAGATTTATTTGTTTAAAGTTAGAATGTGTAAGGTTGTTATCCTATGAATTTATTTGGCATACTCGTTTGATTATAAATTTATGTTTATCTTTTTTAAAGATTGTTCTTCTATAGGAACCTCAAGTGAAGTATTTATAGTGACGAAGCTTATAGAAAATCAAGTAGCAACCATTTTTGGTTTTTTGGGTGGTGAAAATTTTGCTTAGGACAATATTTTACTATTTACTATAGTGTCCAGAGATTCACGACATCTTTGAAAATACCGTGGTAGAGTTTTAACAACTATATTACATGGGTTCAGGTTTGATCCCAGCAGCTTATACCACCAGTCGCACTTAATTCAAGATCCAACTGCTAGATACAACCAACACTTATCACATTTAATATAAGTTAATATCTCCAAGTGTAGAGAACTTATGATATAACAAGGTATTCATCTCTGAGTAATTGTTCATCAAATTACAGGGTCAGTACCTCTAAAAGCATATCATACTTACTAAGGTGGAAAATCAATGTTCACAATAACCAGGTATATCTTCTCTAGATGCTTGGATACTTAACAATGCAATAGAGGATAGTTGGTTGCATTAACTAAATTCAAGCGTGAGCATGAAGAGAATCAACAGTGGAACACATGATAGATGGTTGCATTTCCAGTACCTATCATATATCTATAATATATTTTTTTAAAGTTGAGCGCGACACTTCCAGGGCACAGGAATTACAGACTAAAGGTAAGGAGCTAATTCACAGCCAACATAACTAGGCTTTTTTTTTTAATCCCAAGCCAAACACAATGTCTGGGTTTCGATGAATAACTTTTTAAGGATTTATCAAGCAACTGTTTACCGCATGACTTTGTGAAATAACTTTAATTTCGGTGATGAAAATCAAGTTATAAGGTTAGTACTTCCGACGGCAAAACTGGCTTACTGAGGTAAAAAACCAACATTCACAATATACACGTGCATAACACATATATAATGATGGGTTTGTTGAGTTGGTTGCTAAAATATTAAGGTTTACGACCAACCAGACACACTAATTCCAAAATACCTAAAAATATACAAAAACGTACCAAACCATCTACACAATTTTCTAAAACTAGACGATTTCCAAAATCAGTTATAACTTAGTATATATTGAAGTGCACTAATCCCAAGCCGGCATCAATAATAGGCTATATAAACCAACAAAATAACAAGGTTTACTGCTACATAAACCCGGAAAATAATAAAGTTTTCGTATTACAACAACTGATGTTTGAGAATAATAAAACATTTGGTTTTGGAGAATAATATAAAGATAAAGATATCTCTCCACAAGAAGAAATTTCAAACTTCGTATCAAAATAGTTCAATAGATGAACATATGGTTATCAAAGAACCAATGTTAGGTATGACACAACAAAATAAACCCTACAAAACACCTTATTTCCTTAATAGAAAACGATGGATTTCACTGAAAAATATGAATTGAAACAATATATACATGGATAACAGTATGAGTATGAGACCAAGTTTTTAAAGTACTATCTGATTGAGTTTTATGAATCTAAAATAGATTGGATTAAAGAACATTACAATAGGATGATATATTTGTACAATGAGAAGAGAAGACAAATACACTATTTGACAAAGATTAAACAATAACAAAAATTAGACAAAGATCGGATTGACATCACGTTTAGCTATTTTTTTTTAGAACTGGATGACACTAACGAAATCAACAATGCAGGAAAAAAAATACTACAACTCATCTATTGTCGCGTTAGAGGAAAATGCTTGAAGCTTATTTATTGAAGAAAACTTTCAGAGAAGATTCAGAGTCTAATGAGGGGTCATAGGCAAAAAAAAAATAGAAACATCTTTGCAGCATTAGAAAAATAGACAATTCCTAGAAAATATTATTTTGAAGAAGAAATACTACAAGAAATAGACGTAGAAGTGATTGCATTCTTAGGAAAACAAGTAACAAAACAAATATATAGAGAGCATGATAATATGAGTCTTTTCCCAAATCATGGATCTGAAGAGCAAATAGAGGAATTTGGGAAATATTATTACAAAGGTGAACGGAAAAAAGAGAGGATATTTACGTTCAAAAAACATCTATAGCAAAAATACAGTGTAAACATGGATACGATTTGGGATCGAGAAAGAATGAAAATACGCAAAGAAGGGCTTATAGGGTATAAAAATGAAAAAAAGAATATGCGAAGTAGGGCACAATTGAAAGACATATAGATTTGGTTTCGGGTTAAATAACTAGCAGAAGTCAAATAGGATTAAAAGATAATGTCATGCTATGTTTTGATTACGTTAAACTTTATGGTTTTTTTCATATCCGTTTTTAATTAACATATATTACTGCTTTCTTATTTTGGTTGAACGTGATATAAGAGGTTGGTAAGTATGTTATGCTCATTTTTCGTGTACCCTTCATAAAATTCAGGATGTTTGCCTTTTTTTTCTTTAATACATGTAGTTTAGGCGAGTCAAATGAGTTGTATGTATATATATATATATATGAAGTGATTAATTTTACTAAAATATATGGATGCATACTTATAACAGTTTAAAAAAATGATGTATTTGTATTATTTGTTCTTTACAAAACATATATTAGTGAAAGATGAAACTGCATCACTCCGTCATCATTAAAGCACTTGCAAGAGTTACAATGAAGCGAAAAATTATTGGAATTGAAGTCACTGTCAAGTGTAGATGCATGTACATTTTCGTTGCCATGGTTAATAAGGTCTGTTTTTCTATGAAATTTCACCGTTTTCTGCTTAAAGTATGACCTCTGTATAGTCATTGTGTCCTCTTTCAGATGTGACCAGTCATTAAACATCATTTGATTTTGTCCGGAATATAATTTCGGAAAAAAAAATTGTATGATGGTAGTGTGAAAGAATAATATTTTGGTTACGTCGAGTACCTGGAATGATGATATAAAATTATTGGTACCCTGGAATGATATAAGTTATCTATTATATAATTGACTAAATTGTAGTCTTTTTTAATGTATTCTTACGAAGAAATACAATATGTACACTTAAAGCTTTCATGAGAGGTTGAGCCGGGGCCGTAAGGCCCCGGTGATACCTAGTGATTTTGATGGAAAAGAGGGGCTTTGGAAAATCCCTAAAATTAATTATTAGGTTACCCCTTTCGAATTGAGGTTTAGATTGTTACATGACAGAAGTACATACCTTCATGTTTCATCATCATACATTGCACACTGATACAACCAAGTCATGATAATGATCCCTTTATTTAAGATTTCTATAGATATTGTGAATCTTCTCATTATCAGAATGTTAGATAATGAAATACCACAAATTACTGATCCAATACTCCATAATATAACTACTGCCAATAAAGATTTTTTTTTTATAACAAGATGAACAAGCATTAAGAAGGTCTCAACAAAGATTGAAAGAAATTTATTCATGTTGTTTTAGTGATTTACTTACAAGAATTTATTACATTTTGATATGGAATGGCAAAGAATCAGTTTTAGGTTCACAAATATTATGTGTAATAATTTTGATTAATGGATTAATGTTATGTGAGTAAAAATTATTGGTTGAAAGTAAAGTCTCGGATATTGTTTAATTGCACGAAAGACACAAATCAGCTGTATGAAAGTGGGTTTTTCTGACCTAATTCGACTGTAATAGCAATTTTAAACGGTATAAAGCAAGACTTATTTCCAAATATTTTACTCTGAAATGATGCATTGATTATAAATAAGTTTTTCCCTCGTGTCAAAGAAAGACCTATTCAGAATTATCATAGTATTATTGGTAGCTCAGTATGACTTAGAGTTGCATTAATTAAATGTGAAAATAGCCTTTATTAATGATAATTTTAGT
Source organism: Papaver somniferum (assembly GCF_003573695.1). Lineage (NCBI taxonomy): Eukaryota > Viridiplantae > Streptophyta > Magnoliopsida > Ranunculales > Papaveraceae > Papaver > Papaver somniferum. Next base: position 70,378,173 of record NC_039358.1, read on the forward strand.
CTACAAATTTTTTAAAAAAAATCAAAGTATGAAATTTACGCAGCCTCCCATAATGGTATATGAAATTCAACAAAACTATAAATGTTTCAAGTTTTGGATGAAATTATTACATATTTATGCATATACCTCAAGATCAGTGGGAGAAATTCATATTCTTGGTCTTGTATGCTAAGACATACAACCTACGAGTAGTGATCTTGACTTTATGCATATCTCTATATTTTTTGAAATAAAGGATATCAATGAAGCTTACCATGTGATAGTAATATCACATGGATTACTAAAGCTCTCATATAAGGCATATATCGAATACTCAAGGAATTTTGAGATAATAACATATTTAACAGATTTTATTTCATGTTGGATAGAAGATATAAATTTAATCTTCATTACGTCTTAATTCTGATATGAAACTTATAACAAGTTGTTGATATGTTAACTAAATGCCTAAAGAATCGAAGAACAAATCACAGGAAAGCTATCAAGAATTTTGAGGTACTATTTTCACTTATGTCTTATAATTAGTTAGCAAACCCAACAAGAGTTGATTGGGTATTCGGACTCCAATTTTTGTGGATGTATGGATTCTATAAAGGAAGAATCCATCAATAATAGTCCCACAATTGAGTTTTAATATTTATGACTGCGATACTTAGAGACTTAAGGTTTGTCTCTACATTGCTGAAATTCATCGTCTTAGCTTCGCAGCATTAAAGCACAATATGATACAAAAGAAACAAAACACATGAACCTTGAGTATATATGCGTGAATCAAGCAATTCAGAAACAATATCTGTTCATTTATCGCTTTAGCACAATTGCATTCGCAGATGCACTTATTGAACGGTTACCTTTTAAGACCTCTTAAGAAAAGATTGAAATCTTAGGTCTGTGGGAGTTATTGATTATTTTCAGTTTTTTTTTTTTTTTAAACACTTATTGAGCTCTTACTGATGTCATTCTGAATTTTTTTTTATCCATGTTTAGTATACACTTATGTGAATGGATGAATGTTAACAGAAATTGTCTATCTTTTATAGACATCACTGGACCATTATGATACTCCTCTTAAAGGCCTAGTTGAGTAAGTTGTTTATGTTGTGGTACATGGAAGGGAACATGTTGATAACAAGACAACGTGCAACCGCTACGACTCGCATGAGTAGTTTATTTAATCAAGGTATTACGTTAACCACTAATGTAATATTATTTAGCAATTACACGCGCCTTATGTTTCCTGCAATTAACCATTTATAGATTATCACATGGACCAGTGGGAGAATGTAAGATAATTTATTATGAGATTAATTATCTTTATTTGGCCCATGTGAGAATCTTGGTTATAACTAGGATATTGCTAAATATCTATAACTTGGTTTATATAAGGAGTTAGATTCCTAATATATCTCTTCCTTGACGGACGGTTGAGATCTAATGTCTAATACTAAAACCCTAGGAACTTGGTCCTCTCTCTACCTATGAAAGTGAAACAATAACCATTACTATTGTATCCAAGGATTAACTCATTACGGTTAAGGTCAAGAGAGAGAAACCATAACCTCCATAAGGTATTATCGCTACCCCAAAGATGATCGACATCCGATGAATTAGCGTTACCAGGTATTCCGTATAAACTATTCTTGTATATAATTATCGTGTGATTATCATGAAGTTCAACGATCCTAATTAAGTATCTATAAATTAAATCTTATATATGGTTGTTCATGGGTGAAAATCGTTTCTGCCGATTTTGGTAATTCCGGTAAGTGAGTGAGAAACAGATCTAAACCCTAAACAAATGTACTGCATGGTGGTACATTAGATTCGAGAGATCAATCTGTACAACTCCAGCCTAAACCAAGAAATGGTCGTTCCGTAATTGTTTCAGTCACAAAGAGGAGGAGAAGGGATGGTTTAGGGAGGGAAGCGAAGAGAGTGTTGAGACCAGAAGAGTTCTGGAAGAGTATTACTTGACTTGTATCATAAGGTGAAAGATTTTGGGAAAGCTAGCAAAGTTGCCTTTCTGAGAATTGTATTTCTCCTGACCAAAAACTTGTTGTTTTGGTGGAAATAGGTAAGACCTATTTATACAAGTCTAAGTGAAACGTACTCTGGACTCGTAAGAAAAAGAAACAGATGAGTTAAATGGGAAGAGGTGGTAACGCCTGGTATTGATGGAATTTGATGAAATTGATGTTCCATAATGAAAGAGAATTTCACCATTACTTCCTGCATTTACTTACCGTTTTATTCTTAATACACTGTGTTGAAACGAGCATTTGTGTATGCCGCACGCTGTAAACCGCCAAACCAAAACCCTAAAGAGCATCCCCCAGTTTGTGACATGTATTGATGTCTCGAGTGTTTTCGTGGAAAACGTGTAGCATGTCGCTGGTGTTTGATAAGTTGAGCTTGAGAGATGTGCCGGCTCAGTGACGACCTTCGACGGTCGAGATTTTGCATCTTAAGAGAAATCGTGGCCTTTGATGTAGGCGCGGCATGCCAAAGTGCAAGGGTTGCATGGCATGCGCCAATGGATTGTGCGGAATTCCTTGGCTGTAGGTTGCGCATCGGGTGCAGGTGGCAATGCCAAAATGCAAGTGTTGCATGGTATGTGCCAATGGCGTGCGTAGCGACTTAGCCCTAGGTTTGCACGGCTTGGCATGCTAGGTCGCAAGCGTCTCTTGGCATGTGCCAATGGCGCGTGTGGAGACTTGGCCCTAGGTTTGCATGGCTTGGTATGCTAGGTCGCAAGCGTCGCTTGCCATGTGCCAATGGCGCGCGTGGTGGCTTGGCCCTACAAGGCTTGGCATGCTAGGTCACAAGCGTCTTGGCATGTGCCAATGGCGCGTGTGGCGGCTTGGACCTACACGGCTTGGCATGCTAGGTCGCAAGCGTCGCTTGGTATGTGCCAATGGCGCGTGTGGCGGCTTTGCCCTAG
>NC_039358.1:70381328-70414010 GCF_003573695.1 Papaver somniferum
GCATGCTGGTCGCAAGCGTCGCTTGGAATGTGCCAATGGCGCGTGTGGCGGCTTGGCCCTAGGTTTGCACGGCTTGGCATGCTGGTCGCAAGCGTCGGTTGGCATGTGCCAATGGCGCGTGTGGCGGCTTAGCCCTAGGTTTGCACGACTTGGCATGCTAGGTCGCAAGCGTCGCTTGGCATGTGTCAAGGCGCGTGTGGCGTCTTGGCCCTAGGTTTGCACAGTTTGGCATGCTAGGTCGCAAGCGTCGCTTGGCATGTACCAATGACGCGTGTGGCGCACTGATTGTGCAACTCGAATATGGCACGGTTGTCGTGAAGCGCAATGATTGTGCAACTCGAATTTGGCGTGGTTTCCATGATGCGCAGCGATTGTGCGGCTTTGGTTTTGGCATGGTTGCCATGATGCGCGGCGATTCTGCGGCTTTAGTTTTTGCATGGTTTCCATGATGCGTGGCGATTGTGCGGCTTTGGTTTTGGCATGGTTGCCATGATGCGCAGCGATTGTACGGCTTTGGTTTTGGCATAGTTGTCATGATGCGCAGCAATTGTGCCGCTTTGGTTTTGGCATAGTTTCCATGATGCGCAGTGATTGTGCGTCTTGGTTTATGCATGGTTGCCATGATGCGCAGCGATTGTGCGGCTTAGGTTTTGACATAGTTGCCATGATGCGCAGCGATTGTGCGACTTAGGGTTTTGTGTGTTGAAACCCCAGTTTAGCATTTGAAAAAAGATATCCTTGTAATTTTTTACATAAGTGCATTAAATGTTCTAATAAATGTGTTTAGCGTCACCGGTGACGTCATGCTATGCGTAAGGTTTTACGATTTTACCCCTTGTCTAAAAACCACCATCAACATTAAGTCCCCTGCTTAGCTTGGAACAGGGGCCTTATTGCAAGGTAAGCATAATATGGTGACAGGCGAGGATAGAACTGAGACAGTAAGTCGTGAAAAAGGGCTAAGGAGACTTGTCTGACCTTTTTCGAGATGTAAATAGAATTCGCAATCCTTGCATCTGGTAGATTTGTATAAATCCTAGTCGTTTATATGTCTTTGTGGTCAGGCTTTGGAGCGCGAGGTGGAGCTGCTAGCATAGACTGGGTGTGAAAGAGACTTGTCAGTATTAATTAGCCTGGAATGGGCGTAGGCCGTTTGGAAGAGCATGGCATTGGAAAGCATGGTGTGGCGCGGATTGGCAGCTGGGGGGGATTGGGAAGCTGGCGTGGATCGGGAAGCTGGCGCGGATCGGGAAGTTGGCGCGGATCGGGAAGCTGGCGCGGATTGGGAAGCTGGAGCGGATCGGGAAGCTGGCGCGGATTGGGAAGCTGGCGTGGATGGAGTGCTTGGTGGGACTGGTGTTAGCAAGAAGGGTGCGTGCGTTTTTGGAAGTGACCAAGCTTGCCATTGCGGGCTCGGATGCCTTTCTCCACCCACGGCTTTGAAAAGGGAATCCTTTCCCTATTAGAAGTCCCCTCAATTATCACGCCTATATATAAGAAGGGTGTTCTCCTTTCATCTTGTAACTTTGTTCCTCCATACCTTCGCGTAAGCGGCGTAGTGACAAGGAGAGTCAGAATTCCAGATATGTCTCCCGATGCTTCTTCTTTAACTCTTTATATATTTTTTTGTGTGCTAGCACGAAAACTCTTAGTTGTATATACGTTTCGTATGAACCCATAGAAAATACTGTTCTTCCATGTCTTCGTAGAATCGAGTCGTAAGTGTGATTCTTATGAACCCATAGACTTTTAGTCATGAATACTGCGGCAGTATGTTTATGAAAACCTGGTTGCTTAGGGTTTTCTTTGGCTATGTGTGGGAGATAATTTCTTCTCGTCTTCCCCTTTTGGTGCAGATATCTTGTTACCTAAGCACCATAAGAAACTCTGACAAGATGTCACCTGAATAAAGTCTTGATTCACCAAAAGACGTTGGTAACTCCAAACCAAACACGGATGATGACTTCTTCACAAAGCCCCTTCCCGCAGCCCGGAAAAATCATCCAAATTTCGTGCCAATTTCTCTTGACCGGTTCAGAGGATGAAAGGAGGACCCGTTCAGTCCGACCAGGGAGCATAATACGGTTTTGACTTCATAAAGGGGTGTACTCTGCTTCCCATGTTGATTTCATAATCTGTCAAAGCCCGTTGCGCTCCTTTGATAAATGGATTGAGTTTATGGTGAGCCAGGAACATACAAGTGCTAATTTTACTCGAGCACAGATCATTGACGCTGTTATGGATTCCGTAAATCTTCAAATTAGGAAGGACATCCCTGGTTTAGTTGCTTTTATCTCCAGATGGTGCCCGGATACTCATACAACCGTATGCAGGTGGGGTGAAATGACCTTCTCCCTAGAAAGCGTGGCCCTTCTGCTGAATCTTACCATAACAGGAAACCTTAATATCCAATTGTTAGAAGATGAAGAAAAGATGCGAGCTGATCTTGTTGCGAAGTCGAAAGATTTCGTTCGGAAAGAGAACGAAAAGTGTTTCTACGGCTGGTGGGTGTCCCAATGGTTCCCGGATGAGCTGGAACCGAGTCAAAAGAGTAGTACACTTCATGTTGCGGCATCCTTGGCTCTCTGGTTGTCTAGGGACGTTTTCGGTGACGGTTCCGTCAAGAAAGAGATAAGACAAGAGCTTCTGGCGATTGCCGTAAGGTTAGCGAGAGGTGAAGTTCTTCCTATTGGTAGCCTGTTTCTTGGTTCTCTGTATACGCATTTGGATCACTTGGTTGCGGATATGCGTGTTTCGAAAGGTTTTATGAAAGTGGACTCGTATGTCCATGTTTCTCTCCTTCAAGCGTGGTTATGAGATCATTTCGAGAAGTATGCTCCGAATCCGTTACCTTCGATTCCCGCGAGCTGGGATGGCTCCAGAATACTCCAATGGGTGAACAAGCGCCCAAGAGCTTGCTTGAACTTGGTTGGGTTCCTTGATAAGTTGCATAAAGTCGGTTTTCGCATGTGGGCCCCGGTGCATGCGTCCGTAGTTCAGGTTAACACCTTTGCTTCCGCTCCGAATATTGCTTTGCTTTCCGAAGATAAACTGAGTGCTGGTGAAGATTTGTTTATGCGGAGTTGCATGCCCAGTAATATGCCGTCTTTCTTTAGGGGATCGTTCCAAGTAGCTTCTTATAATATTGATCGTGATGCTCGTCACATGGGTTTCGACCAAGAGGTCCCTCTTGCTCGTTAGCCGGTCGTTCCCAAGAATTCGTTGCTTGCTGTTATTAATGCCAGCGTTCTTGAACCGGGTACGCGTCTACCCTTCTTGCCTTCGGAAAGAGTTCCTTTCGAAGACTTTCAAGTATAGTGAGTTCTGGAAAGATGAGTTCCTTACTATCCGTGGTTTTGTGAACCATATGGTGGTGAATGCCCGTTGTAGACCCACTCTTGAGGTTTAGGCAAAGCATCCAATGTTGAGAAATCCTCCTGCAACTAAGAGAAAATCTCCTGGTAATGTGGACAGTCCCCAGGTGAAGGAACGGAGGACGAAGAACCGCGCTGGTGGATTTCGGTCGGTTTTGACAGACCCGACGACTCCCGTGTCTTTCAACTTCTCCAGTATTCAGGTAGGTGTTGCCTCTTTGCTGGTTCAACTAAAACGTGTAGATTTTTTTTTTCGTTTTTGAATATTTGCATCTTGTTTCCACCAGGGTTTCGGTAGTGTTAACGACTTTACTGCACTTGCTCGTCGTCAGGAGACAACAACTCTTTCAAAAGAGGTCGACAGTGTTGAGCCCTCTCGTGATAGGGAAGAGTCAGAGAAAGATAAGAGTTCAGAATATGAAGGAAAATCTTCTGATAGCGGCACTGGATCTTCTTAGGGAAGTGGTTTGGTAAGTCTTGCACACGTTTTCTTCCTTCTCTTCTTTTTTTTTCCGAAGAAAAACGTCTAACTCAAGATTCCAGGAAGGATCTGAGGAAGGGTCTGATTCTGGAGACAATTCTGAAATAGAGGTTCGTGAAGATTTTCCTAAAGCTGTGACTGCTACTGGTGCCTTTGATATGGAAGTTGATCAAATGAAGAGCATGAACACGACTCGAACAGCGGAGGATGTTCTGATGACCATTATGCAAGCGTGGAAGAGAACTCTTCGCCAGTCGTGGGTCTGGTTGCAGGTGCCCCTTTCGATCCCCCATACTTGGTTCCTTACCCAGGTCATGTGCTGGTCGGTGGCTTCAGTGTGCTAGTTAAGTACGAGGTGTTGTATACCAAGATCTGGTAAAGACATGGACACACTGCCATGCCCAGGAAGATCACCAGTCGATTCTCACTGGTCAAGCGTATGGAAGAAATCCTGTCTCCAGTCGAGGACATGTGCGAGGTGACTGGACACACTGTTTCTGAGGACGTCATCACCAGTTGGAAGTATCATCATGATATGTGTGTAGAGAACGAGTTCAACGTTCCATGGTTCATTAAGGGCTTCGCTGAGAACCAGAAATTGAAAACCGTAGTAGTCGAAAGTCTTTCTGTGGATGAAATTGCAAAGCAGGAGGCAGAAATCGAAGAACTTTCCAAGACGTTGACTCTGAAAAGATCGGCTCTCGAAGATGCAAGGGTGGCTTTCTCCAAGAAGAGCAGACCCATGTTGGAAAACTTTCCCTGAATGTTTCTCTATCTTTTTTCAAACTTTCGCTTAGGTTTTTTTTTAGAAAGGCACACAGAGTGTCTGTTTTGAAGTTTGAATGATTTTTGATAGACGGTTGGTATTTTTTGAGAATATCGGATCATTTTTGAAATGAATGGTTTTAATAGTATTGTTCTGATTATAACTTGCGGATATTGGTTTCATGAAAGCGTGTGCCACTAGTTAGCATAAGATGAAATAGGATGATGGTTTTATCGAGAACCTAAAACAATAAATCGTATGTTCCATCCAGTCTAGACTTACTCAGTTTTCTGGGTCTTCTGATGAAAACAAGATCCTTCTCGTGTAAAACCGGCTTTTTATGTAGTACTGTCGTGACTGCGGAAAGTCCCCACTCGCTTTGGAGCTTCCTATGAATTCCCCAGCCATCTCTTTGCGGATCACGACTGGTAACCAGGTTGTCTGGTAATCGAGTTATAGATCCCAGAACAAATCGCTTGTTTTCACCGTCCTGAGGTCTGGATCGAAGTATGAGATCGAGAATTGAAAACTGGCATTGTAACCGAAAGATCAATATCCCACTGTGGTCGCCAGTTGTTTATGGGTGAAAATTGTTTCTGCCGATTTTGGTAATTCCGGTAAGTGAGTGAGAAACAGATCTAAACCCTAAACAAATGTACTGCACGGGAGTACTTTAGATTCGGGAGATCAATCTGTACAACTCCAGCCTAAACCAAGAAATGGCCGTTTCGGATTTGCTTCGGTCACAATAAGGAGGAGAAGGGCTGGTTTAGGGAGGGAAGCGAAGAGAGTGTTGAGACCAGAACAGTTCTGGAAGTGTATTACTTGACTTGTATCAGAAGGTGAAAGCTTTTGGGAAAGCTAGCAAAGTTGCCTTTCTATGTATTATATTTCTCCTGACCAAAAACTTGTTGTTTTGGTGGAAATAGGTAAAACCTATTTATACAAGTCTAAGTGAAACGTACTCTGGCCTCGTAAGAAAAAGAAACTGATGAGTTAAATGGGAAGAGGTGGTAACGCCTGGTATTGATGGAATTTGATGGAATTGATGTTCCATAATGAAAGAGCATTTCACCATTACTTCCTGCATTTACTAACCGTTTTATTCTTAATACACTGTCTTGAAACGGGCATTTGTGTATGCCGCACGCTGTAAACCGCCAAGCCAAAACCCTAAAGAGCATCCCCCAGCTTGTGACATGTATTGATGTCTCGAGTGTTTTCGTGGAAAATGTGTAGCATGTCGTTGGTCTTTGATAAGTTGAGCTTGAGAGATGTGTCGGCTCAGTGGAGACCTTCGACGGTCGAGATTTTGCATCTTGAGAGGAATCGTGGCCTTTGATATAGGCGCGGCATGCCAAAGTGCAAGGGTTGCATGGCATGCGCCAATGGCTTGTGTGGAATGCCTTGGCTGTAGGTTGCGCATCGGGTGCAGGTGGCAATGCAAAAATGCAAGTGTTGCATGATATGTGCCAATGGCGCGCGTAGCGGCTTAGCCCTAGGTTTGCACAGCTTGGCATGCTAGGTCGCAAGCGTCGCTTGGCATGTGCCAATGGCGCGTGTGGCGGCTTGGCCCTAGATTTGCACGGCTTGGCATGCTAGGTCGCAAGCTTTGCTTGGCATGTGCCAATGGCGCGTGTGACGTCTTGGCCCTAGGTTTGCACGGCTTGGCATGCTAGGTCGCAAGCGTCGCTTGGCATGTGCCAATGGCGCGTGTGGCGGCTTGGCCCTAGGGTTGCACGATTTGGCATGTGCCAATGGCGCGTGTGGCGGCTTGGCCCTAGGTTTGCACGGTTTGGCATGTTAGGTCTCAAGCGTCGCTTGACATGTGCCAATGGCGCGTGTGGCGCAATGATTGTGCAGCTCGAATTTGGCACGGTTGCCGTGAAGCACAATGATAGTGCAGCTCGAATTTGACATGGTTTCCATGATGCGCAACGATTGTGCGGCTTTGGCTTTGGCATGGTTGCCATGTTGCGCAACGATTGTGCGGCTTTGGTTTTGGCATAGTTGGCATGATGCGCAGCGATTGTGCGGCTTTGGTTTTGGCATAGTTGGCCTGATGCGCAGCGATTGTGCGGCTTTGGTTTTGGCATAGTTGCCATGATGCGCAGTGGTTGTGCAGCTTTGGTTTTGGCATAGTTGCCATGATGCGCAGTGATTGTGCGGCTTGGTTTTGGCATGGTTTCCATGATGCGCAGCGATTGTGCGGCTTAGGTTTTGGCATAGTTGCCATGATGCGCAGCGATTGTGCGACTTAGGGTTTTGTGTGTCGAAACCCTAGTTTAGCATTTGAAAAAAGATACCCTGGTAATTTTTTACATAAGTGCATTAAATGTTCTAATAAATGTGTTTAGCGTCACCGGTGACGTCATGTTATGCGTAAGGTTTTATGATTTTACCCCTTGTCTAAAAACAACCATCAACAATGGTAAATGGGCTTCTTTTCCAGCTATCTCTTCATCTCAATTTTCTTGGTGGTGTGTATCGAGAGACCATGCAGGGTCTTGTTGATATGAAGTCCATGTTTCAGTTACTAGAGGTATCTCATGAACTTATTTACTATAGTTGTTCCTTCTTAAGATTAGGTACTTATATATTATTGACTAGGAAGTTGATCTTTGTTTTGTGAAAAGTTTTCATATCGGAGCACCCTCTGTTTTTAACTTGATTTTGGAGAAACCATAATTTTTTCTTGGGTTTGCAGTAGTGGCTAGTTTAAATAAATGTTTGATATCAGTCTTTTATACTAATATTGTTATTACAAAATTAATCTGTTCCTGATGAATTATGTATTCAGCTCTGCATTTAGATTGTTTCAAATTCTTGCTAGATGATCATAAGATTTATAACAGATGCCTGCCAATTATTTTTTAAGTTCGAACCAGCAAAGTGAATTAATTATAATATATTATAGATCTTTAAGTTGTATTCTCCGCCCTCAGAGACAAGAAATGACCACATGGCACGGGCTATAATACACTAATACTGCTATTTAAGATGAATTGCTTGGTTAAGACAATAATTTGAGTTACTAATTAATTAAGACAACATCTTAAGTTAGTAGATACACGTTAAGAAGATTGTCCCGCAATGACTTTGGAGTTTGGAAATTGGAGCATCATTTTTTTTCCCGAAAAAGAGATAAGCCTCATATATATTTATTCATAAGTCTCTGATTCAAGATCAGGAGCGCAATTACAGGACTGACTTGGATATATTCCACAGTTACAACAAGTTCAAAAAGATTACAAGTACTACCAGGACATCCACACCACTTAACACCATAGTCCCAGGACTTAATATGACAACGAACACCTACCATTCCAGACTGATTCAGAGGTAACAAAACAAGTTTAAAGGGTCTTGGTTGGATCAAAAGGGCATCCAAACCATATAACAAATCTAAAATCAATAGACATGTTAGGATACATACATCCAAACCTTTCTCAAGGTTTTTTTGAAAATCATAGTAAAACATGTAATATAGGTATAAAAGGATCCATATGATATTTGTTCAAATGAAAGGATTTTCATAAGATCAAGGAAAATAACAAAAATATGATAAAATATAAAACTGATGTGGGATTGGCCACGGCACGGCCGGCCGTCCGGTGAGCCCAATCCCTCAGCACCTTGGTCAATATTTAATTATTTATTTTTTTCCTTCCTATTTTGCGTAGGTTCATCGTTTCGTCGTATTTTGAAATACTCATTCGTGCGGTGATTGTTAATGCATCATCGTTGAGTACACTTGCACCTTTTGAGTCGGGGCTTACTCGGAGGTAGCTCAGACGCCCGTGCGTTGAATATTTATTACTAACCCATGGAATTCTGCTGGGAAGAACCATAGATTGAAGTAACGAAATATTGTGAAAATATTTGAATATTTTCGGAAATTCAGTGGATGAATCCAAGAATTTAGGAATAATTAACTTATGGCTCTATACTAGCAGAGCAAGTTGTCTAGGAGCATTAATTATTCTGACATGAGCTTGCTGGAGCTTCATATCCTTTATATAGTCAGTGAAAACTTGTTGTTTGTATCCTGAAGACGTTATCGCTCTATACTAGCAGAGCAAGCTGTCTAGGAGCCGTCAATCTCGTGATTCTATATAGAAATAATTACTGAAGTGTTCAGTTTTCATGAGATATGTCGTTGTCCAGCCGAGAGACTACATATCCGCATGTACTCTGAGAGAAAGTATTCTCAGTCAGATATTCGATGAGAGACTCGTGTCTCAATACTCGCGTCTGATTGCTGGATCATAAGTTCGTATAATTATGGGTTTACGATTTTAGCCTTTGTCGAAAATCCACCATCTACAAGATCACACAACAACGATAAAATTAGTATCGGTCTGGCTTCACAATCCCAATGAAGTCTTTAAGTCGTTAACCCGAGTTTAGAGAAGAAACTCAAGAGTTAATGGAGATCGATTCTAGCAAGCGCACTAGTAGAACACAGACGTGTGGGGATTAGTTTTTCTCAATGCTAGATGTCTCCTATATACAGTCTTTCAAATCAGGGTTTTTCCTTTGGTACAAAGCAAACTCTATCCACCGTTAGATGAAAACCTAATTTAGATTCAATCCAATATCTCTCAATCGTTAGATCGAAAGACATAGCTTGTCACACACACTTGGGTACACGTTTACTTGGTTTGAGAAAACCATGCCCAAACGAGTACACGTATGTTGGTTCAACATGATAACCCAAAAGGTTAACCATATGAGCATCTCATATTAATCATGTTCTTCTTCACCATAACTAGATCAATTGACTCAAATGAACTAGTTAAGAGTTGTTCAATTGCTATGAGATCTTATGTAACTACACAAGACACAATTGAAACAAAGATGATTCGATTCGATTAGAATTGGCTCATGAACATTATAGCCATAGTTTGCATAAAGCATTCCTTAATAATTAATGTTTCATGTTCAGAGCACATCTTTAGATCATAACCTCTTAAGTTCACAAAAAAGTTCACTTACTTAATTTAATCGCTTGAGTTTTCCAAACTCAGCAGAAATTCTCGGGTCGAGAACTTCCGCCGGTTCGCGGACTGGGTTCGCGGACTGAGTTCGCGGACTTAGAACACAAACGAGTTTTGGAATTCCCTGAAGAAATTCTCGGTCGAGAACTTCCGTCAGTTTGCGGAATGAGTCTGCGGACTGGGTTCGCGGACTTGGCAAGCTAATTCCACAATCCTACCAATTTCTCTTGATCAACAAAGTTCGAAAACTTCGTTTCAAGGAATACATGGTTATATAATCTAAACTCTCATTTCAATCATTGAAACATTCTCATAGGGCGATATTCAATCGTGAAGAACAACAGACCTTTCTCGTCAGAGCAATTTCCAAAGTGATTGAAACTTTCATGACTTTCGTCACTAGGTAAAGATATACCTGATCAAAGTGAAACGCTTTACCAACAAATGATTTCGAGTAAAAGATAAGCAATGAATACTCATCTCGAAATATCAAGTGTATATGATCTAGTTTATATAGCATACGACTTTTGTCTCATAAGAAGTAGGAGAAGAATAAATAGACTTCCGAGTGATAAATAAGTTCAAGTCTTCACATACCTTTTTGTTGATGAAGTTCCACGGTTCCTTGGTGTAGATCTTCGTCGTTGTCGTTGAATTACCATGAAGTCCTTGAGCTCAACTACACTTTTCCTATCCTAATCCGAGACTTAGATAATAGGCTAGAAATCAAGACTTTATAGTTTTGATCACTAACATTGACAAACATGCTTGATATAGAAACGCATGCGAGGTTGACCGAGATATGCTCTAACAAACATTAGTCCCCTGACTATTTGACTGGTCGCAGACCATGTCAACAGTCACACGTGTGGGCTACGATTGCGAGAGGGAGTTATGGGCGGTTTAAGTTCGTGACTCTTGGGAGACGACGGTTACTAAGCTATCCAGTAACCGTTCCTCCTTTTATCCTCCTATAAACAGAGGGGATCTCTCCTCACAATTCTCATCTTTTACCATCTTCTTTTCTCTCTCTTGATCCTCCGTTTTCTCAATCATGTCTAATGAATCACCTGCTCGTAATTCTCCTCCTAGGCTCGAGTCGTACAGATTAGAGGAATTTGTACACAATCTGACTCTTAAAGATAAAATCCGACCTCCCGCTGGAGATGATGGCGCTGTCCTCTTTCCAGATGACGATATTTGGGTCACGCGTATGCTTAACCCTCTTCCATTTCCTCCGTCCGGGTCTGTGGAATGGCTTATCCGTCCACAGGACGACTCACCCTCCGTGCCTTCTTTCGAAGATTCTCCTGGCTTGGCAGTCCATAGGGGAGATTATACTTTCCCTACAATCGACCACCGTTCATCTGCTGAGTCGCATGATTCTTGGGAGCCGTGGATTGACTACATCCGTTCGAATCCAGACAACGCGGATGTCATCCGTTCTTTAGGTATAGAGGCGGCTTTAGAGTCCTCCAAGTTTATGGATGTCCGAAGAGATTATGAAAGCATCAATAGGTTATGTGCGCGTTGGGGGATCGATCCTCATACATTTCTGTTTTCTTGGGGTGAAGCGACCCCTATTTTAGAAGATGTAGTGGCGCTTACTGGTCTGCCATTCCATGGCACTGTAGTTTACGACAGCTGATGTCTTTACAAATCTATGGATGATGAGGATAGATATCTTCATGACCGCTTAATCAAGGCCAAGACGAACTCCATGTCTTATCAATTGCCTGATGATCTCAAAACCAAAACTCCGGACGAGGCAGGCACCCCAGCGGATAAAGGGAAAGGCAAGGCTACTGCGTCAACCCTCATGACTCCCCCGAAAACATTTCATCTTCTTCAAAACTCATGGCATCTTCCATGAAAGTCGCTCGAAAAAAATCCTTCTCCCGCTGATGGGGATGATGATGTGAAGGAGGTAAAAGGCGGCCAAAAGCATAAGTCTGGACATCGTCGGGCTTCCTTCTCATGTTGGATAAAATACTGGGATCCTTTGCAGTCTGGTCCGGGCAAGGGAGTTCCGCCTCGAGAGGGGGAGACGGACATGGCATAATTGGATTCCTTTCTGATCTTTTGGCTTGCTATGATGTCTTTGAGTACAGTCCCCAAGATACTATCAAGAACGAGCTGATTCCTATGGCGGTGTTGATGTCTCGTGGTGTGTCTTTCCCTCTTTCCCCTATGTTCTTGGGTGGTTTGTATCATCATCTAGACCTACTAATTCGTGATATTCGTCGTGTGGATGGGTCTCACACGGTTGAGACTTTTCTTCCTGCCAAATTCATTCAAGCGTGGACTTGGGAACGCTTCCCCAAATTTAGGCCTTCTCATCTGAATCCCTTGTCCCTTTCTCGGAAATAGGAAGTCATTCGAAAGGATGGTTCCAAGGTTTTGGTGACAAAACCAGAGTGTCATCCCCGGATGGCTCTTTACCATAAGAAGGGTCATAATCCTAAGGAGAAGCTTAGGGATTTCATGGATAAGGGTGCGGAGTTCAACCCCCTCACATATCATGATGGTCGCACTGGTTCCCTTCATTATAATTTTGTTATCCAAGCCCCGAGAAGGATCTCTTCAGCGGAAATTCCTTCAGCGGATAAATTTGATATGCTTGTTTCTGTTTTGCCAGGGAGTCTTCCGGGTTTTTATGGTGGGAGGTTTTTTTCCGAATCATACAACACTGTTCGCGTCGCGCGATAGCTAGGCTTTGATCAAGGAGTTCCTTTCGATGCCTTTATTCCTTCTTCGATGGACGAAGATATAGAAGTCAATCCTTTTCCGATCTTAGTTATCCTCAACCTCGTCGTCAAGTTCATGTTACCAAGGAATGGCTTGCGTACCGCAATAATGTTAGTCAGAATGTGCTTAACTTGCTCATTAAGGTACCCTACGCTCCACACCCCTTAACCGAGAAGGACTTCGGGGAGATGCATGCTTCAGATCGAGTGAAATTGAACGCTGAGGTCGCTAGGAAGTATAAGTTGTCTTCCAGCAACAAAGGTCACCTCTCCTGTTCTACCAGCCGGTATACTACCTAATCCGCGATTTCCTTATATCCGGACTGCTAATGTTTCTCCTTCGTTTTCCCCGCAGGCTCCAAAAGTGGGGTCATCATCTGCCAGTACCTTTATTGAACGTGTGGAGCATCAGCTTGGTCGATCAGTTAGCCAAAGCGGTCCTGAAGTACTTTCTCCCCGTATGACTCTTCACTCTACTCGTCCTTTAATTGCTCAGACTATTAAATATCCCAACCACGCTTTTCATACTCCTTCCGAAATGTTAGGTGAGGGGAATGAATCAGAATCGTATCGTTCTATTAATAATTATTCTCAAGAGGTTAGTGGTCTTAAAAGCGGTGCTCAGGGTCAGAGTTCTTCCCCTCCTAAATCCCTTGAGTGTACTGTGCTCATGATTATTTAAATTTGACATATTGACACGTGTCGGTTAAAATGTTCCAGTTGCGATTATTTAATGTGTTTGGTAATCTATATATGCATCCTTACTTCCATATTTTGAGTGATTATTTTATTTACTTCTTTGCTTTCGATTTCTATTGCCCTCAGGTCATTCAGAGCCGGTTGTGTCAAGTTCTTCTTCTTCTTCTTCTCGCCAATCAGTTCACTCTCATGTTGATTCTCCTCCTCCTTCCGATCATGTATGCGTGTGTTTTGGGTTCCTTTTGTTGTGCTAAGGTGTCTTGCGCAAAATTGTTTTCTTAATGCCTGTCTCCTCTTTTCTTAGAATATGGGAAAACGCGATGGTGCTCAAGGGAAAGGAAGCGGTTCAAATCAGCATGTCAATGAAAATGAGTCTGGCAGCGCCAATGGTAAGCGGCAAAAATCAACTCTCAAAATTTCCCAGGGTATGAACGCGGACGCCGAATTGATGGCTCTTCCTTAGGATCCTAAGTTTCTATATCCTCGCGTTGTGTCTTCGGAGGAGGATGGTGTGGATAGTCGTTACGTTCTAGTGCACGACTTTTGGGTTCCTTCAGCTAAAGCGGCCACCTACCGACGCATAGTGGAGAGGTTTGGTCACATGTGCATTTATGAGGAGATGCCCGTCAATTCCTTGATCGTGGCTACTGAGGATTTGCTTGTTATAGCGGAGGGTCTTTCCTTAGCGGAAGAGACTCCAGGATTATGACCAACTTATGGAAAACATGAGCCGCGTTACCGAGGATCTTTTAGCACTGTTCCCTTTCGAGTTTGAATTTCGCACCTGGGGTAATCCCAATCCTTTGACGCAAGAGATTAAGTACCTAAAACAAAAATCTAGGAAACAAAGTTAAAAACTAAAAAAAAAATCTAAAAAAAAAAAAAAGAAACAACTAAAGCTACCGACTGCTCCCCGGCAGCGGCGCCAAAATTTGATGGGTGTCGTAGGCTCAACAAATTAATAATCTTATTTCCACACAAATATAATGGAAGCAAGGATCGTTACCACGAAGAGCAGGGAGTTTAGTTGTCAAAAATGTCACAAATGGGGGTTTTTGTTTTAGATTCAAAAGCTAAATAAATAATAAAGCAATGAGAAGTAATTAAGATTGCAAGCAAAATGGAGTGAGATGATCGAGGAATCCTTCTTCGTAACTAAATATTCATCAAAGTAGTATACTCATCAATTCATCATTAATCGTAAATTATTACTAACCGTAAGATAACAAGTACGCTTAGCTATCTCCAAAATCCCTGAAGCCACTGGAAAATAGGTACGCTTAGTCACCAGAGTCTATCCGTATGAACCATCCTGAGGTACGCTTACAAGATGTAATTCAGTCGAATGCTTTATGGTCTGTGAATTTAGGTTTAATCCTAGTAGTTAGACTCAGTACGCTCGGTCTACTTTCTAGTGTTGTGTTTACACGCGATTGCTTTACGGAATCCCTCCGCAAGGTCTCACGTTCACTACTTGTGTAAGAAATTATTCAACAATTACGGATATCCTAACCCTTATTAGCATAAAATTGGGTTAACAAATATATTCAGTTGGCCACCTAAACAATTTATCAATCAATCATATTCATTTTTAATAATAAACACAAACAATAATCATATGAAGAAATCAGAACAGATTCATATACTAAAATCAAATCATATATAGTACTTAGAATTCATCCTCAATCAAATAAGTAAATTAGCTATACATAATGGAGTTTATAGAAAGCAAAATGTAGTTGTAGAAGAACTCTAGCTACTGCTGCTTCTGTTGCAGGAGATCAGCCACTGTCTCCTTGTTGCTATAACCTTTCTGCTACTAGTGCATATGTGAACTCTTAATGCTTCTGTTCTCTCTTTGGGTACTTCTGTCGAACAGTTTCTGGAGGTGAAATGAGGGTGAGGAGATGTGGCGATTTGAGCTTTTATTTATAGGAATTTAACCCTAGAAACTCGAATTAGATAACCATTGAACAATCCTAAACCGCCACAAACACTTAAACACAGTTTTATCTTCACCGTTCATCTCCAAAAATCGACGGCAATAACATCTCTTGGTAGTTGTTTTCTAGCTTCTGAAACTTATCAAAATCTTCTCTTCCGACTGAATTCTCTCCCAAGTTATTAACTAGGGTACCGACCCAAGTTCCCTAGACATCCTAAACTCTATTCTTTGCAAGCAATCACAATACCCACGGCAGCAACACTCCTTCCTCATGGATGGTTTCTCGGTCATGTTTTCTCAGTTTCGTGTCTTGTTCGACTTCGAAACCCTTTCTCGTCGATCCCTGTACAGACAAACCTTATCTCAGCTCCTGTACGGAAGCAATCACTTTATCCCTTGGTTTTGTCGTGCTCAAACATCCTCCAAAACCTTGACAATCTCATACTCGAAAGTCGTTTTCTTCCTTGCATTGTAATTAGTTGTAATGCATCAGCACGAGAATGGCCGGAACTTCGTGAAACTCGACCTATGTTCTGTCGAGTACAAATGTTAGAAGACGGTGGCCTTGAGTAAATAGGTCGGGTGCCTTAACAGTATTCAAATCCAGCTTCCCCCCATTAAATGACATGACTGCCTTTAGCAGTTCCCTTGGAACAGTCCACCCCTTAACAGAATCAATGTCCCTTAACGTACAGTGGGGGTGACAATGGCACTTGACCTTTAAAATGACCATTTTGCCCTTGTATCTTCCGAGTTCTTGTTTTGCTCATAACTTCTTCATACGACCTCGGAATAACTTCATTCTTTCGCTGTTAGCTTCATATTTTCGTCCTCTTCAAGATGAAAAGTAGAAATCTTGTACTTGAACGAGTTTGGCCCTTCTTCAATTGTAAACTGCAGTTTTGTATCTATTTCCATTGAACAATCCTAAACCGCCACAAACACTTAAACACAGTTTTATCTTCACCGTTCATCTCCAAAAATCGACGGCAATAACATCTCTTGGTAGTTGTTTTCTAGCTTCTGAAACTTATCAAAATCTTCTCTTCCGACTGAATTCTCTCCAAAGTTATTAACTAAGGTACCGACCCAAGTTCCCTAGACATCTTAAACTCTATTCTTTGCAAGCAATCACAATACCCACGGCAGCAACACTCCTTCCTCATGGCTGGTTTCTCGGTCATGTTTTCTCAGTTTCGTGTCTTGTTCAACTTCGAAACCCTTTCTCGTCGATCCCTATACAGCCAAACCTTATCTCAGCTTCTGATTTGCCTCAATCCATCACAGCTTCACGTATGCCATCAAACCAACGCCAATAACGATCAACAGCACCACTGTCTTCATTAAACTATCGAACAACTCTGCCATTAGTCCCGATCATGCGTGCAGTTTTCTTTGTCAATTCATGGATGAATCCATCAAACTCCACTGCTGCCAAATGAGTTTCATCTTCCCTGACCCGACAACTTCCGGCATCACGAGCTCCTCACCACGGCCATCAATGGCAGTAACACCAAACTCCATTATCTTCCATCACCATCATCATTGGAAGCTCTCTAAACCTGCTCAAGCGATCTTTCTCCATCGCTGACCATCATTTCCTGTTCTTCCATTACAGTGCTGTGATCATCGGTACTATCTCTTTCTCCGACTTCTCTATCCAACTCCATTCACTGTCGTGATCATCATGATCAACATCACCGATCATCACTAACGGCAACAATCACTTTATCCCTTGGTTTTGTCGTGCTCAAACATCCTCCAAAACCTTGACAATCTCATACTCGAAAGTCGTTTTCTTCCTTGCATTGTAATTAGTTGTAATGCAGCAGCACGAGAATGGCCGGAACTTCGTGAAACTCGACCTCTGTTCTGTCGAGTACAAATGTTAGAAGACGGTGGCCTTGAGTAAATAGGTCGGATGCCTTAACAGTATTCAAATCCAGCTTCCCCCCATTAAATGACATGACTGCCTTTAGCAGTTCCCTTGGAACAGTCCACCCCTTAACAGAATCAATGTTCCTTGACGTACAGTGGGGGTGCCAATGGCACTTGACCTTTAAAATGACCATTTTGCCCTTGTATCTTCCGAGTTCTTGTTTTGCTCATAACTTCTTCATACGACCTCGGAATAAATTCATTCTTTCGCCGTTGGCTTCATATTTTCGTCCTCTTCAAGATGAAAAGTAGAAATCTTGTACTTGAACGAGTTCCACTTGGTTTTTGGCCCTTCTTCAATTGTAAACTGCAGTTTTGTATCTATTTCCACTTCTTTTCGGATGATTCACCTAATAAAACATAAAATAAGAGAAAACAAGCGTAATATACAATAATTTGCAAGAATATAAACAATTACTAGCATGGAATTGACACTAAATATATGTAAATATATGCACTTATCAAATTCCCCCACACTTGGCTTTTGCTAGTCCTCGAGCAAACTACCTAGCTTAAAACAAAACACAACAACTCCATTTCGCCGAGGATACGGTTACACTTAGCATGTGCAACAAGCCTTTAAAACCCTAGGTGTCCCTAGTTGACGAGTTATAGTCTCGTGAGGGCTTACGAGAGGTATACACACAAAACCTACTCCAACTTCAAAGCGTTCCATCTTCCCAAGCATCCAAAGAGCTATGAGGACATAGAGTTTCTGCATGCTAGTAATAAGAAGTTAGAAACATCAACGAACATATTCATTCTTAAATCTTGAGTGAGAAATAACCACACCATAATGAGAGAACGCGTGTTTGAGAGAGATCAATAAGCATTTCGCCTCGACTTCTCCTTCACTTAAAAGGATTTTATGATAATTGCACTCAATAAGACAGCTTTTTTATGGGTCTCACCTGTGTGCAGGTAGGAATGAAGAGAGAATCCTACACACATTGAATGGTGGGAAGGAAACCTTCCGAATTATTTCTGGAGACCCCATAAGATCGAGGGAAATAAAAATATTTTCTGATGATCTCTAAGAAAGGAAATCAACCACTATAGCAAGGATGGGAGTACTTACCACCTTCACATCCGATCGGCAGCGACGAAAGCACCACTCTCACATCATCCAATAGAAACGTAGTCTTCAGCTCGTCTTCTTCATCTTCTCGGTCTTCGTCTTCGGCTTCAACTGTTGATGATAAACTCTTGAACTTCGCAGAACTTTGACAATTTGTAACTCTTTTCCTCAATTTTCTTGTTGTTTGAAACTTCTTTATATGTTTTTCTTCCACATGGACTTATTGATGAAATAACAACCTAAATGAAAATCTCTTTGTATTATTATTATTATTATTTTCTTTTATTTTTTTTTAATTTTTTTTTTTATTATTTTTTTTAAGAGAGATTGCAACTGAAACAATAAATATGAAATACAATTAACATGGCCATGTGAGAAGTATATTACCACTTTGATCTTCACAACTTGTAATGTCTTTGTATCATAAACTTCAATAATTCTCATCTTTTGATTTTCTTTGCTCTTGTAATAAGTCTTCAACATGTATATAAAAATCCGCTCATTATATGTTGTTTTTACTTGGATATGAAATTTTTGCTTGTAAACCTCAAACATCTTCAACTTCCCTTGTAGATTCTGATGTCGCTCCACTTGTTGATGATGATGGTGTGTTTCTATGGAGCTGTCGTTGGCGAGAGAGAATGGTGCTAACTGCAAATCAAACTACAAGAAGGTGGTTTTCATCTATAGACGTCACCCTCATGATTGACAAAATTAGCACTCAAGAGATCAAAAGTAGTGCTTCTATTGGTGGGAGGTTGGATAGCTCACCATTCTACCCGGAATTAACGTGCGGTGACACATACTCAGAAGAAAGCTCTTTAGTCATTTATAAAAAAGAAATCTGGTCTGGTGCCTCGGTTGATATGAAAATGGGTAGTCTCCACTAATGATTGATCAGCAATTCTAATAATTCATTTCTCCCTGCACCTCATTTGCATCACCGGCATGATCAAATCCATTATTTAACACTCCAATTCGTAAGAAATCCGAACGTAGTTCCCTAACACTTCCAAATTCAGTTATGTCGGTCAGACTTCTCTATGTAAACATACCTACAAGTATGCTAGTGACTCTAAAATCTCTACAAGTTGAAGGTTGTATGCAAAAAAAATGAAAAATCTATATGCAAAATACTCCCCCACACTGAAACTTCACATTGTTCTCAATGTGTAAAACCGAAAATTCTGTAGCAGATAAAACGCAAAAACTGTGAAAATTGGTTAGGAATTTGGAAAAACTCCATTTCACAAACGTTGTTCATCTAAGTGTTTTCTACAGAATTTCAAAAGGGAACAGTGTTTTGATAAACAGTCTGACAGTTATGGTCTCTGGACTGAACTTCGCGCAGTCTGAATATTTCTGACGAAAAGGTATTCGTCATAATTCTCTTCTAAGATAGATTCCAAATTCAATGAAATTAAACATGGGGATGAAAATAAGATATGAAAATAATAAAAACAAAAAAAATAAAAGGGTTTAAGATACAAAACCTATGGGTTGCCTCCCATTAGCGCTTGGATTAAAATCGTCAGCCTGACTTGGCAGTCTCCTTACTACTCCTCCAGAGGGAGTAAATCTTGAAGTCTAATTGCGTCCACCTTCTCAGTAGAGAAGTTTTCGTAATATGGCTTCAATCTATGGCCGTTGACCTTGGATGTTATCCCGGTTTTACTACTAGTAATCTCAACTGTACCATGAGGAAAAACATTACTAACAACAAAAGGTCCAATCCATTGGGACCTTAGCTTACCAGGAAATAAACGAAGACGAGAATTAAATAAATGAACTTTTTGTCCCACAACAAAATTCTTTCGAGAAATCATCTTGTCATGGAAAAGCTTAGTCTTTTCCTTGTATATACGAGCACTCTCGTAAGCATCGTTTCGTATCTCCTCTAGCTCATTGATTTGTAGTTGCCTTTGTTTCCCCGCTTTGTCATACTCCATGTGGAACATCTTTACTGCCCATAAATCCTTATGCCCAAGTTCAACTGGGAGATGGCAAGCTTTTCCATAAACCAATCGATACGGAGACATACCAATCGGCGTCTTGTATGTTTTTCTATAAGCCCATAATGCATCGTTTAGTCTAAAACTCCAATCCTTTCGTGTGGTGTTAACGGTTTTCTCCAAGATGGACTTGATCTCACGATTTGAAATTTCAGCTTTCCCAGTAGTCTGTGGGTGATATGGTGTACCGACCTTGTGTGTAATTTTGTACTTCTTGAGGAGAGCGTGAAAGGATTTCTTGAAGTGCGAGCCTCCATCACTGATAACCACTCTTGGTGTACCATGTCTAGAGAAAATATATTCCTTCACAAACTCACATACAACTTGAGAATCATTAGTAGGGGTGCCTTTTGCTTCCACCCATTTAGAAACATAATCCACAGCAAGAAGTATATAAAATTTTCCATTCGAATTAACAAAAGGACCCATAAAATCAATGCCCCACACATCAAAAATCTCGACAGTGAGAATAGGATTGAGGGGCATTTGATTTCGATCACCTAGATTGCTTGTTCGTTGACATCTATCACAAGATTTTCAAAAGGCATATGCATCCTCAAATAGGGTAGGCCAATAAAAGCCACTCTGAAGGACTTTGAGAGCGGTACGTTTTTCACCAAAGTGACCACCACAAGCATAAGAATGACAAAAAGATAAAATAGATTGAAATTCAGAGTTAGGTACGCACCTGCGAATAATCTGACAGCACCATATTTCCACAAGTAGTGCTCATCCCACACATACTGCTTGGCTATTTTCTTAAGCTTTAACTTTTGAAAGTTAGACATCGTACTAGGTACTTGCCTTGTAACCAAATAGTTTACTATATTAGCATACCAAGGTGTTGATTCTTCAATTGAGAAAAGTTGTTCGTCTGGAAAACGATCTTGTAAAGGAAGTGCTTCTTCGAAAACAACAAGTCTACTAAGATGATCGGCAACTGTATTCTCAACACCTTTCTTATCTTTGATTTCCATATTGAATTCTTGCAGCAAAATAATCCAACGTATGAGTCTTGGCTTGGCCTCCTTCTTTTTTAATAGGTGCCGTAGTGCTGCATGATCAGAATATACAATCACATTAGTACCCACCAAATAAGCTCTAAATTTTTCTAATACAAATACTATAGCCAACAACTCCTTCTCAGTAGTAGAATAGTTGATTTGAGCATCGTTTAGGGTCCTTGATGCATAATAAATCACATGTGACCTCTTGTCTACTTTCTGACCCAAAACAGCTCCGACTGCATAATCACTTGCATCACACATTAACTCGAACGGAAAACTCTAATCAGGTGACTTAATAATTGGTGCAGTAGTCAACAATTCCTTCAATTTATTAAAGGAATCCTTGCACTCATGGTTGAAGTTAAAGGCAACCTCCTTTTGCAACAATTTGCACATCGGCATTGAGATTTTGGATAAATCTTTGATAAACCTCCTATAAAAACCTGCATGACCAAGAAACGAGCGAATTTCCCTCACCGAAGTGGGGTATTGTAAGTTCCTAATCAAGTCTATCTTTGCCTTGTCTACCTCGAGCCCTTGAGAGGAAACGATGTGGCCAAGTATAATTCCATGGTTTACCATAAAGTGGCATTTCTCCCAGTTTAAAACCAAATTAATGTATATGCATATTTTAAGCACAAGTTCAAGATTATTTAAACAAATATCAAATGAATCGCCATAAACACTAAAGTCGTCCATAAACACCTCAATGATGTTTTCCACGTAATCAGAAAATATACTAACCATACATCTTTGAAA
The DNA here is from genome assembly GCF_003573695.1 of Papaver somniferum. NCBI lineage: Eukaryota > Viridiplantae > Streptophyta > Magnoliopsida > Ranunculales > Papaveraceae > Papaver > Papaver somniferum. Next base: position 70,403,135 of record NC_039358.1, read on the forward strand.
AGTGGCAGGCGCATTGCAAAGACCAAATGGCATTCTTCTGTATGCAAATGTACCGAAAGGACAAGTAAAGGTAGTCTTCTCTTGATCCTACGGTGCAATAACAATTTGATTGTAGCCCGAATAACCATCCAAAAAGAAATAATGAGAATGTCCCGCTAATCTCTCTAACATCTGATCAATGAAAGGCAAAGGAAAGTGATCCTTGCGTGTAGCCGAATTGAGATTTTTGTAGTCTATGCACACTCTCCATCCTGTTTGAACTCTTGTTGGAATAAGTTCATAATCTTGATTTCTAACAACAGTGATACCTGATTTCTTAGGCACCACTTGTACCGGACTAACCCATTTGCTGTCAGAAATTGGGTAAATCACCCCCACACTTAGTAATTTGAGGATCTCTTTCTTCACGACCTCCATCATTGGTGGGTTAAGCCTACGCTGAGCATCACGTACTGGCTTTACATCATCTTCCATTAGGATTCTATGCATGCACATGGCTGGACTAATTCCTTTGATATCAGCAATTATCCAACCAATGGCCGTTTTGTGCTATTTCAGAATCCGAAGAAGGCGTTCTTCCTGTACTGCTATGAGATTCTTTGCAATAATGACTGGAAGCTCTTCCCCATCACCCAAGTAAGCATACTTTAAGTGATCTGGTAGAGGTTTCCGCTCTAATTTAGGTTCCTGCACAACAGAAGGTAAAGGAACTTCATCAGTTACAGGTAAGGAGATATATGAAATATTACCTCTGGTAACTTCTTGTGATGCCGTTAAAGCACCACATTTTTCAACAAACTCTTTGGGAATATCAACATCCAAGTTAGGCATGCCATGGACGTCCATATCTATGCTATTTTGTAGCACAAATTCAAATTCATCTTCGTTGTGCAAATCAAACATCTGTTGTGCTAATGAACCAATAACATCAACAGAAAATGCGGAATGGATATCACTTGGATAACGCATGGCTTCAAAAATATTGAAGCGCATAACCTCTTTGTCAAACTCCATAGTGAGTGTCCCAGTATCACAATCAATCTTCGTCTTAGCAGTCTTCATAAATGGTCTCCCAAGAAGTAATGAAGTAGACGAACAATTGTCCCCATTTTGCATATCCACAACAAAGAAATCAACCGGAAAGATTAGTTCATTCACTTGCACCAACACTTCTTCCACGAGTCCCTTAGGATATATGTTAGACTTATTAGCCAATTGAATGATAATCCCTGTCTCCTTTAAAGGTCCAAGATTCAATGCATCATAAACATCGGCTGACATCACACTTATGGAATATCCCAAATCAAGCAAAGCACACTCAAACTATTTTTCACCAATAGTAATTGGCACTGTAAAACCACCAGGATATTTACACTTTGCAGGCATCTTCTTCAACAACATAGCTGAAGCACTTTCTCCCACCTGAGTGATCTCGTTAGCAATTAACCTCTCCTTCCTTGTGCACAAATCCTTCAGAACCTTCGCATACCTGGGTACTGTTCTGATGGCCTCAATAAATGGAATGTTGATATGCACCTTGCTGAAAGTATCCATAATCTCCTTGTCTAGAGCTTGCTTCTTTGACTTGGCAAATCGACTAGGAAAAGGAGGTGGTGTGGTAAAGGTATGAACTTTGTCCTTAGGTTGGCCAGTTGAGGTTGGCTTTTCCTTTGGAACGGTTTCCACTTCTACTTCCTCTTCTAGGTCGTGACTTAACTTTTCTTGTTGTTTTGACTCTTCTGTTTGCTTCCCACTTCTTAGAGTTACAACATTAACGTTCGCTCTTGGATTCATGAAAGGCTGTGATGGCAACTTTTCCGAATTTTGTGCTTTTATTTCATTCATGTCTGTAGCCAATTGTCCAATTTGAGTTTGCAAGTCCTTTATAGCCATATCTTGCTTCTGCAGAATTGTATCTTGACGCTGATCATTTTCATCTTGCTTTTGCATCATCATTTTCATCATCTCCTCTAAACTAGAATTCTGAGTTTTCTGTTGAGGTGGAGGTTGTGGTCGGAACTGTGGTTGTTGAAAACCATTTTGTCGCCCATACGGATTAGGAGCTGCAGCTTGCTGATTTGCATAACTAAAATTTGGATGATCTTTCCAACCTGGATTATAAGTATTAGAGTAGGGATCATACTTTGGCCTCTGATTAGGGAACATAGCATTCACCTGTTCAGACTCTTCTTCATAGTAGGAATAATCACTGCCGCCATTCGTTGTACTACCTTCTCTATGTTGTTCATCTGTTGCTCTGACTGTGCAGACTCTCCTATCTCGCCAACTCTTATGACATTAGAGTTGTTTCTGGTGTATAATTGTTGAGCATTGGAGGCCATACTCTCAATCAAACTGGTTGCCTGCGAGATTGTCTTCTCAGTAAGTGAACCACCGGCAGCCGCATCAATCAAATTCCTCTGTTCTGGAAGTAATCCTTCGTAGAAGTATTCAATGATAAGTATTGAGGATATATTATGGTGTGGGCAGCTTGCCAACAACTTCTTATACCTCTCCCAGTATTCATATAGAGACTCCCCAGACATCTGTAGAATGCCACTAATCTCCTTACGAACGGATGCCGCTTTCGAAGCAGGAAAATATTTCTCCAGAAATTGCTTTTTCATCTCAGTCCATGTTGTAACACTCCCTAGAGGAAGACAATACAACCATTCTTCTGCTAAGTCTGTCAATGAGAACGGGAAGGCTTGTAGCATAGCCATATCTATATATGCGGTTGCATGTCTCAGACTTGTCATTGTGTTCTGGAACTGTTGAAGGTGTCGATTTGGATTTTCACCTGGATGTCCCTTGAACTTTGGTATATGATGAAGTAGATTCGACTTCAGCTCCACTAGGTTAGTGATTGTAATGCACAGTGGTTGCGAATCTAAGCATGGAGATGTCAACTCTCCTAACTTCCTCTCCACGGGTGGAGGTGGTGGAGGATTTCCCCCGTCGTCTGTATTAACCATCTTTATTGCAGAAGGTTCTTGTTGCAACTTTGGACGTGCTTTTAGCACTGTTCCCTTTCGAGTTTGAATTCCGCACCTGGGGTAATCCCAATCCTTTGACGCCAGAGATTAAGTACATAAAAAAAAATCTAGGAAACAAAGTTAAAAACTAAAAAAAAAAAATCTAGAAAAAAAAAAAAACAACTAAAGCTACCGACTGCTCCCCGGCAGAGGCGCCAAAATTTGATGGGTGTCGCAGGCTCAACAAATTAATAATCTTATTTTCACACAATTAGCTGGTAATATAATGGAAGCAAGGATCGTTCCCACGAAGAGCAGGGAGTTTAGTTGTCAAAAATGTCACAAATGGGGGTTTTTGTTTTAGATTCAAAAGCTAAATAAATAATAAAGCAATGAGAAGTAATTAAGATTGCAAGCAAAATGGAGTGAGATGATCGAGGAATCCTTCTTCGTAACTAAATATTCATCAAAGTAGTATATTCATCCATTCATCATTAATCGTAGATTATTACTAACCGTAAGATAACAAGTACGCTTAGCTATCTCCAAAATCCCTTAAGCCACTGGACAACAGGTACGCTTAGTCGCCAGAGTCTATCCGTCTGAACCACCTTGAGGTACGCTTACAAGATGTAATTCAGTCGAATGCTTTATGGTCTGTGAATTTAGGTTTAATCCTAGTAGTTAGACTCAGTACGCTCGGTCTACTTTCTATTGTTGTGTTTACACGCGATTGCTTTACGGAATCCCTCCGCAAGGTCTCGCGTTCTCTACTTGTGTAAGAAATTATTCAACAATTACGGATATCCTAACTCTTATTAGCATTAGATTGAGTTAACAAATATATTCAGTTGGCCACCTAAACAATTTATCAATCAATCATATCCATTTTTAATAATAAACACAAACAATAATCATATGAAGAAGTCAGAACAGATTCATATACTAAAATCAAATCATATATAGTACTTAGAATTCATCCTCAATCAAATAAGTAAATTAGCTATACATAATGGAGTTTATAGAAAGCAAAATGTAGTTGTAGAAGAACTCTAGCTACTGCTGCTTCTGTTGCAGGAGATCAGCCACTGTCTCCTTGTTGCTATAACCTTTCTGCTACTAGTGCATATGTGAACTCTTAATGCTTCTGTTCTCTCTTTGGGTACTTCTGTCGAACAGTTTCTGGAGGTGAAATGAGGGTGAGGAGATGTGGAGATTTGAGCTTTTATTTATAGGAATTTAACCCTAGAAACTCGAATTAGATAACCATTGAACAATCCTAAACCGCCACAAACACTTAAACACAGTTTTATCTTCACCGTTCATCTCCAAAAATCGACGGCAATAACATCTCTTGGTAGTTGTTTTCTAGCTTCTGAAACTTATCAAAATCTTCTCTTCCGACTGAATTCTCTCCAAAGTTATTAACTAAGGTACCGACCCAAGTTCCCTAGACATCTTAAACTCTATTCTTTGCAAGCAATCACAATACCCACGGCAGCAACACTCCTTCCTCATGGCTGGTTTCTCGGTCATGTTTTCTCAGTTTCGTGTCTTGTTCAACTTCGAAACCCTTTCTCGTCGATCCCTATACAGCCAAACCTTATCTCAGCTTCTGATTTGCCTCAATCCATCACAGCTTCACGTATGCCATCAAACCAACGCCAATAACGATCAACAGCACCACTGTCTTCATTAAACTATCGAACAACTCTGCCATTAGTCCCGATCATGCGTGCAGTTTTCTTTGTCACTTCATGGATGAATCCATCAAACTCCACTGCTGCCAAATGAGTTTCATCTTCCCTGACCCGACAACTTCCGGCATCACGAGCTCCTCACCACGGCCATCAATGGCAGTAACACCAAACTCCATTATCTTCCATCACCATCATCATTGGAAGCTCTCTAAACCTGCTCAAGCGATCTTTCTCCATCGCTGACCATCATTTCCTGTTCTTCCATTACAGTGCTGTGATCATCGGTACTATCTCTTTCTCCGACTTCTCTATCCAACTCCATTCACTGTCGTGATCATCATGATCAACATCACCGATCATCACTAACGGCAACAATCACTTTATCCCTTGGTTTTGTCGTGCTCAAACATCCTCCAAAACCTTGACAATCTCATACTCGAAAGTCGTTTTCTTCCTTGCATTGTAATTAGTTGTAATGCAGCAGCACGAGAATGGCCGGAACTTCGTGAAACTCGACCTCTGTTCTGTCGAGTACAAATGTTAGAAGACGGTGGCCTTGAGTAAATAGGTCGGATGCCTTAACAGTATTCAAATCCAGCTTCCCCCCATTAAATGACATGACTGCCTTTAGCAGTTCCCTTGGAACAGTCCACCCCTTAACAGAATCAATGTTCCTTGACGTACAGTGGGGGTGCCAATGGCACTTGACCTTTAAAATGACCATTTTGCCCTTGTATCTTCCGAGTTCTTGTTTTGCTCATAACTTCTTCATACGACCTCGGAATAAATTCATTCTTTCGCCGTTGGCTTCATATTTTCGTCCTCTTCAAGATGAAAAGTAGAAATCTTGTACTTGAACGAGTTCCACTTGGTTTTTGGCCCTTCTTCAATTGTAAACTGCAGTTTTGTATCTATTTCCACTTCTTTTCGGATGATTCACCTAATAAAACATAAAATAAGAGAAAACAAGCGTAATATACAATAATTTGCAAGAATATAAACAATTACTAGCATGGAATTGACACTAAATATATGTAAATATATGCACTTATCAAATTCCCCCACACTTGGCTTTTGCTAGTCCTCGAGCAAACTACCTAGCTTAAAACAAAACACAACAACTCCATTTCGCCGAGGATACGGTTACACTTAGCATGTGCAACAAGCCTTTAAAACCCTAGGTGTCCCTAGTTGACGAGTTATAGTCTCGTGAGGGCTTACGAGAGGTATACACACAAAACCTACTCCAACTTCAAAGCGTTCCATCTTCCCAAGCATCCAAAGAGCTATGAGGACATAGAGTTTCTGCATGCTAGTAATAAGAAGTTAGAAACATCAACGAACATATTCATTCTTAAATCTTGAGTGAGAAATAACCACACCATAATGAGAGAACGCGTGTTTGAGAGAGATCAATAAGCATTTCGCCTCGACTTCTCCTTCACTTAAAAGGATTTTATGATAATTGCACTCAATAAGACAGCTTTTTTATGGGTCTCACCTGTGTGCAGGTAGGAATGAAGAGAGAATCCTACACACGTTGAATGGTGGGAAGGAAACCTTCCGAATTATTTCTAGAGACCCCACAAGATCGAGGGAAATAAAAATATTTTCTGATGATCTCTAAGAAAGGAAATCAACCACTATAGCAAGGATGGGAGTACTTACCACCTTCACATCCGATCGGCAGTGACGAAATCACCACTCTCACAGCATCCAATAGAAACGTAGTCTTCAGCTCGTCTTCTGCATCTTCTCGGTCTTCGTCTTCGGCTTCAACTGTTGATGATAAACTCTTGAACTTCGCAGAACTTTGATAATTTGTAACTCTTTTCCTCAATTTCCTTTTTTTTTTTGAAACTTCTTTATATGTTTTTCTTCCACATGGACTTATTGATGAAATAACAACCTAAATGCAAATCTCTTTGTATTATTATTTTTATTTTTATTTTTATTTTTTGAAGAGAGATTGCAAATGAAACAATAAATATGAAATACAATTAACTTGGCCATGTGAGAAGTATGTTACCACTTTGATCTTCACAACTTGTAATGTCTTTGTATCATAAACTTCAATAATTCTCATCTTTTGATTTTCTTTGCTCTTGTAATAAGTCTTCAACATGTATATAAAAATCCGCTCATTATATGTTGTTTTTACTTGGATATGAAATTTTTGCTTGTAAACCTCAAACATCTTCAAATTCCCTTGTAGATTCTGATGTCGCTCCACTTGTTGATGATGATAGTGTGTTTCTATGGAGCTGTCGTTGGGGAGAGAGAATGGTGCTAACTGCAAATCAAACTACAAGAAGGTGGTTTTCATCTATAGACGTCACCCTCATGATTGACAAAATTAGCACTCAAGAGATCAAAAGTAGTGCTTCTATTGGTGGGAGGTTGGATAGCTCACCATTCTACCCGGAATTAATGTGCGGTGACACATACTCAGAAGAAAGCTCTTTAGTCATTTATAAAAAAGAAATCTGGTCTGGTGCCTCGGTTGATATGAAAATGGGTAGTCTCCACTAATTATTGATCAGAAATTCTAATAATGCATTTCTCCCTGCACCTCATTTGCATCACCGGCATGATTAAATCCATTATTTAACACTCCAATTCGTAAGAAATCCGAACGTAGTTCCCTAACACTTCCAAATTCAGTTATGTCGGTCAGAATTCTCTATGTAAACATACCTAGAAGTATGCTAGTGACTCTAAAATCTCTACAAGTTGAAGGTTGTATGCAAAAAAAAATGAAAAATCTATATGCAAAATACTCCCCCACACTGAAACTTCACATTGTCCTCAATGTGTAAAACCGAAAATTCTGTAGCAAATAAAACGCAAAAACTGTGCAAATTGGTTAGGAATTTGGAAAAACTCCGTTTCACAAAAGTTGTTCATCTAAGTGTTTTCTACAGGGTTTCAAAAGGGCACAGTTTTTCGATAAACAGTCTGACAGTTATGGTCTCTGGACTGAACTACGCGCAGTCTGAATTTTTGTGACGAAAAGGTATTCGTCATAATTCTCTTCTAAGATAGATTCCAAATTCAATGAAATTAAACATGGGGATGAAAATATGATATGAAAATAATAAAAACAAAAAAAATAAAAGGGTTTAAGATACAAAACCTATGGGTTGCCTCCCATTAGCGCTTGGTTTAAAATCGTCAGCCTGACTTGGCAGTCTCCTTACTACTCCTCCAGAGGGAGTAAATATTGAAGTCTAATTGCGTCCACCTTCTCAGTAGAGAAGTTTTCATAATATGGATTCAATCTATGGCCGTTTACCTTGGATGTTATCCCGGTTTTACTACTAGTAATCTCAACTGCACCATGAGGAAAATCATTACTAACAACAAAAGGTCCAATCCATCGGGACCTTAGCTTACCAGGAAATAAACGAAGACGAGAATTAAATAAAAGAACTTTTTGTCCCACAACAAAATTCTTTCGAGAAATCATCTTGTCATGGAAAAGCTTAGTCTTTTCCTTGTATATACGAGAACTCTCGTAAGCATCGTTTCGCATCTCCTCTAGCTCATTGATTTGTAGTTGCCTTTGTTTCCCCGCTTTGTCATACTCCATGTGGCACATTTTTACTGCCCATAAAGCCTTATGCTCAAGTTCAACTGGGAGATGGAAAGATTTTCCATAAACCAATCGATACGGAGACATACTAATCGGCGTCTTGTATGCTGTTCTATAAGCCCATAATGCATCGTTTAGTCTAAAACTCCAATCCTTTCGTGTGGTGTTAACGGTTTTCTCCAAGATGGACTTGATCTCACGATTTGAAATTTCAGCTTTCCTAGTAGTCTGTGGGTGATATGGTGTACCGAACTTGTGTGAAATGTTGTACTTCTTGAGGAGAGCGTGAAAGGATTTCTTGAAGTGCGAGCCTCCATCACTGATAACCACTCTTGGTGTACCATGTCTAGAGAAAATATATTCCTTCACAAACTCACATACAACTTGAGAATCATTAGTAGGGGTGGCTTTTTCTTCCACCCATTTAGAAACATAATCCACAGCAAGAAGTATATAAAGTTTTCCATTAGAATTAACAAAAGGACCCATAAAATCAATGCCCCACACATCAAAAATCTCGACAGTGAGAATAGGATTGAGGGGCATTTGATTTCGAGCACCTAGATTGCCTGTTCGTTGACATCTATCAGAAGATTTGCAAAAAGCATATGCATCCTCAAATAGGGTAGGCCAATAAAAGCCACTCTCAAGGACTTTGAGAGCAGTACGTTTTGCACCAAAGTGACCACCACAAGCATAAGAATGACAAAAAGATAAAATAGATTGAAATTCAGAGTTAGGTACGCACCTGCGAATAATCTGATCAGCACCATATTTCCACAAGTAGGGATCATCCCACACATACTGCTCGGCTATTTTCTTAAGATTTAACTTTTGAAAGTTAGACATCGTACTAGGTACTTGCCTTGTAACCAAATAGTTTACTATATCAGCATACCAAGGTGTTGATTCTTCAATTGAGAAAAGTTGTTCGTCTGGAAAACGATCTTGTAAAGGAAGTGCTTCTTCGGAAACAACAAGTCTACTAAGATGATCGGCAACTGTATTCTCAACACCTTTCTTATCTCTTCTTTTTAATAGGTATTGTAGTGCTGCATGATCAAAATATACAATCACATTGGTACCCACCAAATAAGCTCTAATTTTTTCTAATGCAAATACTATAGCCAACAACTCCTTCTCAGTAGTAGAATAGTTGATTTGAGCATCGTTTAGGGTCCTTGATGCATAATAAATCACATGTGACCTCTTGTCTACTTTCTGACCCAAAACAGCTCCGACTGCATAATCACTTGCATCACACATTAACTCGAACGGCAAACTCCAGTCAGGTGACTTAATAATTGGTGCAGTAGTCAACAATTCCTTCAATTTATTAAAGGAATCCTTGCACTCCTGGTTGAAGTTAAAGGCAACCTCCTTTTGCAACAATTTGCACCTCGGCATTGAGATTTTGGAGAAATCTTTGATAAACCTCCTATAAAAACCTGCATGACCAAGAAACGAGCGAATTTCCCTCACCGAAGTGGGGTATTGTAAGTTCCTAATCAAGTCTATCTTTGCCTTGTCTACCTCGAGCCCTTGAGAGGAAACGATGTGGCCAAGTACAATTCCATGGTTTACCATAAAGTGGCATTTCTCCCAGTTTAAAACCAAATTAGTGTCTATGCATCTTTTAAGCACAAGTTCAAGATTATTTAAACAAATATCAAATGAATCGCCATAAACACTAAAGTCGTCCATAAACACCTCAATGATGTTTTCCACGTAATCAGAAAATATACTAACCATACATCTTTGAAAAGTGGCAGGCGCATTGAAAAGACCAAATGGCATTCGTCTGTATGCAAATGTACCGAAAGGACAAGTAAAGGTAGTCTTCTCTTGATCCTCCGGTGCAATAAAAATTTGATTGTATCCCGAATAACCATCCAAAAAGCAATAATGAGAATGTCCCGCTAATCTCTCTAACATATGATCAATGAAAGGCAAAGGAAAGTGATCCTTGCGTGTAGCCGAATTGAGCTTTCTGTAGTCTATGCACACTCTCCATCCTGTTTGAACTCTTGTTGGAATAAGTTCATCATCTTGATTTCTAACAACAGTGATACCTGATTTCTTAGGCACCACTTGTACCGGACTAACCCATTTGCAGTCAGAAATTGGGTAAATCACCCCCACACTTAGTAATTTGAGGATCTCTTTCTTCACGATCTCCATTATTGGGGGTTAAGCCTACGCTGATCATCACGCATTGGCTTTACATCATCTTCCATTAGGATTCTATGCATGCACATGGCTGGACTAATTCCTTTGATATCGGCAATTGTCAAACCAATAGCCGTTTTGTGCTATTTCAGAATTCGAAGAAGGCGTTCTTCCTGTACTGCTGTGAGATTCTTTGCAATAATGACTGGAATCTCTTCCCCATCACCCAAGTAAGCGTACTTTAAGTGATCTGGTAGAGGTTTCATCTCTAATTTAGGTTCCTGCACAACAGAAGGTAAAGGAACTTCATCAGTTATCAGTAAAGAGATATATGAAATATTACCTCTGGTAACTTCTTTTGATGCCGTTAAAGCACCACATTTTTCAACAAACTCTTTGGGAAACAAAGTTAAAAACTAAAAAAAAATCTAAAAAAA
>NC_039358.1:70414142-70425510 GCF_003573695.1 Papaver somniferum
AAAACAAAAAAAAAAAAAAAAAAAAACAACTAAAGCTACCGACTGCTCCCCACCAGAGGCGCCAAAATTTGATGGGTGTTGCAGGCTCAACAAATTAATAATCTTATTTTCACACAATTAGCTGGTAATATAATGGAAGCAAGGATCGTTCCCACGAAGAGCAGGGAGTTTAGTTGTCAAAAATGTCACAAATGGGGGTTTTTGTTTTAGATTCAAAAGCTAAATAAATAATAAAGCAATGAGAAGTAATTAAGATTGCAAGCAAAATGGAGTGAGATGATCGAGGAATCCTTCTTCGTAACTAAATATTCATCAAAGTAGTATATTCATCCATTCATCATTAATCGTAGATTATTACTAACCGTAAGATAACAAGTACGCTTAGCTATCTCCAAAATTCCTTAAGCCACTGGACAACAGGTACGCTTAGTCGCCAGAGTCTATCCGTCTGAACCACCTTGAGGTACGCTTACAAGATGTAATTCAGTCGAATGCTTTATGGTCTGTGAATTTAGGTTTAATCCTAGTAGTTAGACTCAGTACGCTCGGTCTACTTTCTATTGTTGTGTTTACACGCGATTGCTTTACGGAATCCCTCCGCAAGGTCTCACGTTCTCTACTTGTGTAAGAAATTATTCAACAATTACGGATATCCTAACCCTTATTAGCATTAGATTGAGTTAACAAATATATTCAGTTGGCCACCTAAACAATTTATCAATCAATCATATCCATTTTTAATAATAAACACAAACAATAATCATATGAAGAACTCAGAACAGATTCATATACTAAATCAAATCATATATAGTACTTAGAATTCATCCTCAATCAAATAAGTAAATTAGCTTGACATAATGGAGTTTATAGAAAGCAAATTTTAGTTGTAGAAGAACTCTAGCTACTGCTGCTTCTGTTGCAGGAGATCAGCCACTGTCTCCTTGTTGCTATAACCTTTTTGCTACTATTGCATATGTGAACTCTTAATGCTTCTGTTCTCTCTTTGGATACTTCTGTCGAACAGTTTCTGGACGTGAAAGTGAGGGTGAGGAGATGTCTTATGGTGGCGATTTGAGCTTCTATTTATAGGAATTTAACCCTAGAAACTCGAATTAGATAACCATTGAACAATCCTAAACCGCCACAAACACTTAAACACGGTTTTATCTTCAGCGTTCATCTCCAAAAATCGACGGCAATAGCATCTCTTGGTAGCTGTTTTCTAGCTTCTGAAACTTATCTTCTCTTCCCACTGAATTCTCTCCAAAGTTATTAACTAGGGTACCGACCCAAGTTCCCTAGACATCTTAAACTCTATTCTTTGCAAGCAATCACAATACCCACGGCAGCAACACTCCTTCCTCATGGCTGGTTTCTCGGTCATGTTTTCTCAGTTTCGTGTCTTGTTCAACTTCGAAACCCTTTCTCGTCGATCCCTATACAGCCAAACCTTATCTCAGCTTCTGATTTGCCTCAATCCATCACAGCTTCACGTATGCCATCAAACCAACGCCAATAACGATCAACAGCACCACTGTCTTCATTAAACTATCGAACAACTCTGCCATTAGTCCCGATCATGCGTGCAGTTTTCTTTGTCACTTCATGGATGAATCCATCAAACTCCACTGCTGCCAAATGAGTTTCATCTTCCCTGACCCGACAACTTCCGGCATCACGAGCTCCTCACCACGGCCATCAATGGCAGTAACACCAAACTCCATTATCTTCCATCACCATCATCATTGGCAGCTCTCTAAACCTGCTCAAGCGATCTTTCTCCATCGCTGACCATCATTTCCTGTTCTTCCATTACAGTGCTGTGATCATCGGTACTATCTCTTTCTCCGACTTCTCTATCCAACTCCATTCACTGTCGTGATCATCATGATCAACATCACCGATCATCACTAACGGCAACAATCACTTTATCCCTTGGTTTTGTCGTGCTCAAACATCCTCCAAAACCTTGACAATCTCATACTCGAAAGTCGTTTTCTTCCTTGCATTGTAATTAGTTGTAATGCAGCAGCATGAGAATGGCCGGAACTTCGTGAAACTCGACCTTTGTTCTGTCGAGTACAAATGTTAGAAGACGGTGGCCTTGAGTAAATAGGTCGGGTGCCTTAACAGTATTCAAATCCAGCTTCCCCCCATTAAATGACATGACTGCCTTTAGCAGTTCCCTTGGAACAGTCCACCCCTTAACAGAATCAATGTCCCTTGACGTACAGTGGGGGTGCCAATGGCACTTGACCTTTAAAATGACCATTTTGCCCTTGTATCTTCCGAGTTCTTGTTTTGCTCATAACTTCTTCATACGACCTCGGAATAAATTCATTCCTTCGTTGTTGGCTTCATATTTTCGTCCTCTTCAAGATGAAAAGTAGAAATCTTGTACTTGAACGAGTTCCACTTGGTTTTTGGCCCTTCTTCAATTGTAAACTGCACTTTTGTATCTATTTCCACTTCTTTTCGGATGATTCACCTAATAAAACCTAAAATAAGAGAAAACAAGCGTAATATACAATAATTTGCAAGAATATAAACAATTACTAGCATGGAATTGACACTAAATATATGTAAAATATGGACTTATCACCGATTCTACTACCCAGTATGGGGAGGCACAATTAATGATGCAAGACTTAGACGAGGATATTTCGTACTGTCGCTCCCTTGTGGCTTCTTCATTATCCTAAGGAGTCCCTTTTTTATGTAATAAATGTTACCTTGATTACCGTGTTATTTGGATTATATAAGAGAATTTGTTTTGGTTTTTTTTTTTTTTGCTAGGTAATAACAAATTTTATTAAGCCAAAGAATAAAGTCACAAGATTACACAAAAAGCCCAATTAAGAAACACTAGTACAGAAATGGCCTTTAGCCACGCCAAATATAAATTTGCTTATCACGCCTTTTTGGTTTTGGCGTGTCTATAGGGTATACTTCTACCATATAGACACGCCATGTTCAATGGGCGTGTTCATATAAGTGCTTTCAGCCACACCATGGCTAGTAGCGTGTCAAAATTTCAACCGTTTAGTCACGTTAACTTCAAATTTTTGATTGGGCGTGTTTATAGACCAGTCTATGGCCACATTAGGTATTGGGCGTATTTATAGACCAGTCTATGGCCACATTAGGTAGTTGTGGCGTGTCCAAAAGGTTAGTCACGCCACTTAAGGTGTGGTTTTAAAGTTGGTTCATTAGACACGCCAGTATATGCGTATCCATAGTGTAAGATTGATTGACACGCCAAATTCAAAGTGTGGCCAAAAAGTTCTTCTTTGGACACGCCAGTATATGCGTGTCCATAGTGTACGATTTAAAGACACACCAGTATATGCGTGTCCATAGTGTAAGCCATATAGACACGCCAAACTGAAAGTGTGGCCAAAAAGTTCTTCTTTGGACACGCTAGTATATGTATGTCCATAGTGTGCGTTCTATAGACACGCCGGTTTTATAGCGTGGCTAAAAAGTTCGTTTTGAAAAAATTAATAAAAAGCTTTCGCCCGTATTCGAACGCATGACCTCTAAGAAGTTAGATAACGTACCAATCCACCAAGCTGCCCATCTTTAGATGTTTATGATTAGTGTTTTGAAAATACTAGACTGGTTGAACTACTCAACATTGAAATAAACACGCCAAACTGAAAGTGTGGGCAAAAAGTTCTTCTTTGGACACGCTAGTATATGTGTGTCCATAGTGTGCGTTCTATAGACACGCAAGTTTTATAGTGTGGCTAAAAAGTTTGTTTTGAAAAGATTAATAAAAAGCTTTCGCCCATATTTGAACGCATGACCTCGAAGAAGTTAGATAACGTACCAATCCACCAAACTTCCCATCTTTAGATGTTTATGATTAGTGTTTTGAAAATACTACACTGGTTGAATTACTCAACATTTAAATAAACACGCCAAATTGAAAGTGTGGCCAAAAAGTACACCTAACACCCTTAAGACTAATTTCCTAGCTTTCTCTGGAATAGATTCTGACTTCCATGTTCTGCAAGTTATTGGGTTCTCCAAAACTATTTCTGCAAATCTTCTCAACACCTATAATCAAAATTTCTTTGGTAATCCGTTGAAATGGAATGCTATAAATAACTTGGGAGTCTGCAATTTGGTTTCTAAAAGATCCTACTCCTGGACTATGTGTGCTGTCAAAATTGCCTCTCAGCTACCACACTGGATTTCTGGTAAGATTTTTCATTGCTCTCTCAAGCATTCCTGTACTAATATGTTATTCTACCAGTTGGAGTAGTTCATACGAATGCCCAGATAAAACTATTAACCCCATAAAACAATTTAAAACCTTCATGATAACCCCCTTTCAAATTCCCCATGCTATTTACTATAGTCACCTTATCAATCTCAAAACCAAAATTAAACACAACAGCCACTCAACCAAGCATAATACAATAACCCCAGAACCACATATACATTCAATTGAACATCATTGTCTTTAAAACCAACACTATCAAATCCAAAATCAGCACCACTAGCATTAACTGTTTATCCATGAGAAACATATGCAATATTCACCCAAAAAACATTTACAGGAATACTTACTTTACCATCTGGAAGGGGATGGTTAAATACTGGTCAAGCTCCTGGTGCAACCCCAGAGGTTCCAACACCACTTCCAACAACCTTCTTGTTAGCTCCACTCCCTTCTGGTGCAACCCTCCTCCTTGGCACAGAATAGTTTCTCCTAGGAGGAGGCATAGGCACTACCACATCCTAAAGAATCTCATTAGAATCAGTTATCTCCCCTGGTCCGAAGATTGCAATATCATAAGCATCCTCTGCCAACTGTCGCATCACTGGTGCCAGCATGAAGATATTTGGGAAGACTACCACATCATTGGGGAGACCAAGAGTGTCATTCTACCGAATCTTAGGTTTGCATGCAACTAGAACTGGTGCAGAATAGAACCCCTGTCTAGCACCACCACAAACCACCTGCTCCTGCCCTACAAGCACCACACCTTCATTAATCACAAACTGGTCTTTGTCAGGATGAACGGCATAACAACCCACCCTTCATCATCCCCTTGGAGTTGAGGAAGTTGAGGTTCCAACGCATAACCAATGGCACTATCATGCATAACAACCCTATCCTCTTTGACTTCTCCAACACCTCCAGTACCAACTTGCATGTTCGGCTTTGGTTCCTCACTGCTGCTACTGCTTATCTCTACTACCTGTCAAATTGGAGAAATGAGGGAATCCCAATCAATAACACCATCACAGTTACTAATAAAGCCAATTACAACTATGAAATAACTTTCAACACCTTGAACCCAATAATTCTTCCATGATTATCAAAAATCAATACCTGGTTTTCTTGCATATTCATCTTAGCCTTCTTTTCCTCTAGTCTACCCATGGATTCCTGATTTGTAGACATGGTTGGGCGATCATTCAGATTTAGATATGCATTATAACCTCGCTTAGACATAGCTTCAACAATTGGAACACTAAAGGGATTTTGCGGAGATGGAATGTGGAAGTTACAGAGTTGCAGAATTGGAAATTAAACTGATTTCTTCCAAACATGCCTTATGGAAGAGAAGACCAACAGTTAACACATCTCACCCATCCTTTTTCAATCCTCGAGATCAATTAGTTGAGATATCATGGAGGCACATGCCTACTAAGTGCATGCAAAGACCTATTGAACGCCACCCCAACTTATTGGCCGTTAAGAGTCCGCAACAAACACTTGGCAGCTATTTGGAAAACGGACTCTCTAAGCGGGCTACCCGTGACCCGAATTCGAAACCCAGTACCGAACTGCAGCTTCCCTCAACTATTTTCGTCAGAGACGGGCTTGAAGTGGCAAGCGGGCTACCCGTCTCTGACCTGACATTTTCCTTTTTTGGACACGCTATTGTATGAAGGACTGTCTAGCAGGAAGAGCATTTTTAGAAGGTTACAATGAAGCCTCCCAATTGGTGTTGCCATCTCCTAGTATGCATAAAACATAAAGAGTTAATTATACCCCAAAGATAAACATCAAAGTTTGGTGACCCACCAGATACTCCCTTAATGGCAGTTCCAAAGAGGGTAAAAGTCTTAATGGGAATTAGGTGTTGAAAATAGGTCTTGATAGGGTAATGATGGTTATTAAAGTGAAGGGGACACGGATGGCTTTGAATAGGCGTAGTTAACAAAGTGACATGACGGCTAACTAAGCGCCATAAATGGAATTGAATTGGCACAATGGGGTATTTGAGGGGTTAATTAGCAGAGAGATTACATTTTCAGAGAGATCTTTAACAGAAGAGGAAAGGTTTAGGTTTAGCAAACTAAATTGAGAGCTAAACTAAATTGAGAGTATGGCTGATCCTGCCCAGAATTCAACCAATTCCATCGGAAATCTTCCAAATGCACCACCAGTAACACCTGAATTTGCAAAAGCCAAGTCAGTTCTCCCTTCTTTGAGCATAGAGGAATTGCAAAAGTTAAGAGAAGATGCACAGTCTGAAATTGATCATCGGATTCAAGAGCAAAACTCGTCTAAGAGAGGCAGAAGAGGTTGTTCAGGAGCGGAAGAAAAGGAGATTTGAGGCTCTCTACAATGCATGGATACCCAAGTTCTTAGAATTGCAAGAAAGGAAGGATGGGGAAAAGGCTGAGAAGCAGTCAAAGGCCTACTGTTCAATTGTGCTCTCAATTCCGATTTTTTTTTGGTTAAGTTTTTCAGATTTGGCATTGCAATTTATGAAAAATTTGGCTATGTTTTTCAACTCTAATACAAGACTCAATATATAGTCCCTATCATATTCATGATCCTATCACTTTAACATCAAAGCCACAACAAAATCATGGTTAACTCTAACTCTTCATATCCAAATCTCTAAGCCAAGCCCCCTTAAACACATTACTAGTTCATTCTGTTTCATCAAGAGATTGATACTCCAACAGATGAACAATGGACATAAATTAAACAACATATGCACTTGGAATCTAAACAAAATATTGCATCCTTAATTATTAAACATTCACAAAAAGTAAACTTACAAGCAGCTTTACAAACAGACTAATTAAACATCTAAAAAAACAAATAAACATAAGATACACTAATAACACATACACACACAAAAAAAAAGACATAAATAAACAAAAGATGATGGATCGAGATGTTATTCAATACCATTATTGCATAGAAGAACCATGAAAACAGAGGACTAGATCATTTAGAATCCCCTTCTTCTTCACTGCTGCTGTCGACAATCATAACCACATCTTTGTATGGCCAATCATCATCAACATCATCGTCTTCATCTTCATCCTCAAGCGCTGGCCCAAACCAAAAGAAGTGTTCTGGATCTTCTAAATCATCATCATCATCATCCTCAGAATCATACTCATCATCATCATCATCCTCAGAATCATACTCATCATCATTACCATCCTCAGAATCATACTCATCATCCTCTTCATCGTCATCCTCTTCTTCATCGTCCTCCTCTTCTTCATCGTCAACATCATCATAATCATCATCCTCTTCATCTCCAAAACAAGGAACAACCTTGTAACCAAAATAACCAACAATCTTGTTGTCTTCATCATCAAGAAGAAGAAATCGGAAGGAAGTTACTACTATATAAGTCATTTTCTCTGGTTTGATACTAAAACTTTCAGTTTTTGATACTGAAACCCTAGGTTCAGTTTAGAGACAGACTTGGAAAAGAAAAACCCGAGTAGTAGTACTCTCCTAGTCTCCCTTGCTCGTGTTTTATACCGTGACACACGTTTTCACTTTACGATTCAACCTCTAGCTTAGCCACGTACAAGCATGATAACTTGGCTAGTGAACAAGTATAGCTTTGGAAAATAAATAAATACAGTATAATATAAAATAAAAAAATTGGGTGGAAAATTAACATCAAGGAATTTAACTTGGAAGAAATATAAATTGGTTTACAAGCTCGTCCAAGAGTGACATCGGTAAAAATGGAAAACTAACATTAAGCAATTTGTCTCGGTGGAAATACTCCCCGAAAACTTAGTTTTGGACGAAAAATTCTTGCTAAGGTCGTGACATCGAAATAAATAAAAATTGGTTTAGAAGCTCGTCTAAGAGTAACATCGGTAAAAATTGAAAATTACCATAGATCGTGACATCGAAATATAAATTGGTTTACAAGCTCTTCCATGAGTGAAATCGGTAAAAATAGAAAATTAAATCATTTATCTCGGTGATCTCCGAAAACTTAGATTTGGATGAAATATAATTGCTAAGATATCTTGACATCGAAATAAAAATCCGGGGTTTATAATCTTGTCCAAGAGTAACATCGGTAAAAATTAAAAATTACCATCAATCAATTTATCTTGGTGGAGATATTCCCCAGTAAACTTAGATTTGGGCGATAAATTGTACTTGCTAAGATTGTGACATCGAAATATAAATTGGTTTATAAGCTCGTCCATGACATCAGTAAAAATAGAAAATTAATTCAATTTATCTCGGTGATCTCTGGAGACTTAGATTTTGGATGAAACTTAGATTTTACAAGCTCGTTCAAGAGTGACATCGGAAAAAATGGAAAATTACCATCAATCAATTTATCTTGGTGGAAATACTCTCGGAAACTTAATTTTGGATGAACTATACTCTTTATGATCGTGACATCGAAATAAAAAATGGTTTAGCTGAATAAGCCATGTCCAAGAGTGACATTGGTAAAAAAACTTGGATATCGAGTCTTGTCGACGAAGCCAATCATAGTCGTTCGTGAATTCATAATGCCGACCAATCAAATAAACTAGTGACACCTGACAACCTAAGATCCCCAAACATCCTTGCCAATATTATCGGCTGATCGGTCCGATACGACCAATAATGCGATTTTATCGGATATTCATATTTATGTATCACTGATATTTCATGTTTCGTCCAGAATAAAGGCATAAACATGATAAAATCCTATATTATCGGCCAGTATTTTAAAAAATAAATACCGATCGATTCTTTTAATACAAATTTAATTGTAAGAGCTAGCTAAAATTGCTTCTAAGAATATGAATTGGGATTTTAATCAAAAAAATTGCATAAAAAAACATTTATGATCTTCCAAGGCACTAGCTAGTACTATATTACTCCGTAATAATTATTAGTTTGCTTTTAAGAATATGTGAATTGGTAGTAAAATAGTGCAATGTAGTTGACTAAAGTAGTAAAGAAAAGATACTACTATATGTCCAAGGCACTAGTAACAAAGGAATTATCTAGTACAATAATAAGTACTCCAGTTTAGATGTTAAGCGGTAACAACAACAACAACAACAACAACAAAAATAGAAAATATCTTAAAGGGAAATCAAATTTCAAAAATGTTAGAGAGCCACAGTGGTTCACTTTAGTTATTTTAAGTTTGAGGTTGGAGGTTCGAAACTCTTTAGACCTTTTTTATTTTTCTTTAAAATTTAGGCATTATGTGGCACAATGATGATTTGATTTTGTTTGATCTATTTTGTTTTTGGTCAGGACTCAGGGACCAGGGTATTGAGATATGGCATGATGCCTGGACCAAACCATGCTGCAGTTCAAGATATGGCCCATCTGTTATTAATTATCAAATCAAATAATTATGGCAAATATACACAAGTGTGCTGATTTTATTTGGTATTTGACCTTATCTTTGACCATTTTTGTACACCTAACTATGTTTGACCATTTTTTGTACACCTAACAAATCTCATCAAAGTTAAGCCGTTTTAGGTGTGAACATTGCCATTATAGATGCAGTACACCAGCGACACATCATGTCCCTCAACAGGTGCTGGCGCTGCAGTATCTACCAAAAAATCAAATATGATAATTAGTGCTTGGTTGAACTGTCTATCAACCCCTTAATGGCAGATTTATTAGATATTGACCATCGGAAGAGTCTGCAATTAGGCTAATGGGGGTGTACCAAATTAGTGGGGGCGTACTAGCCCCAAGGCAAAACCAGTTTTCTCTTATGATTTTTGAACCCACCACCCGCTAATTTGGTACACTCCCATTAGCAATGTTGGTGTGCAGGAGTTATTATGATGGGTTTAAGACTTGTTGCGAATGCCTTTGAATATGCGTGAATTGCTAAGGGACTAGACGTTCCACCGAATGCCTTAAATGACTATTAATGTCATCTTCTCTACAAAAGGAAATTAAACAGAGAATTTCCAAAACACACAAAATCATCCTAAATTAGGCAAGGAAATTAAGAAAAGAAAACATAGATTAGAGATTATGGGTGATCTAGGAGGAAACAATGCTAACGGAGATAATCAGGCTTCTACACCTTTTAAGTTCGCCAAGAAAGTTGCCAAGACTCTCTCTACTAGAGATTTGGAGAATTTGATGGATTTTGTGCAGCAAGAGATTGACGAGAGAAATCGTCTGATTGAGTTCGAAAGAGTTCATCAGGAAAATGCTCCACTGTATGAATAATGGAAGAGAAAGAGAATTGCAAGAGATGTGAGGAAATCCAGAGAAAGAGGGGAGAGAGATGAGGGGAGAAGGAGCATATTTGTTTGGAGAAAGACCCGCAGTGCAACCTCAAGTGATTCTGAAGAGAAAGAGAATGATTTTGAGAGAAGTGATGATCATGAGAGAAATTCTGAGACAGAGAAACAAAGGAGGAAGAGAGAAAAGAAGATTGAGGATGCATGGTATGAAAGGTTCTTAGCATAAAAAGCAATCCCTAGGCTTTTTGCAAGAACCATGAATGAGAGATTGAAAGTTGATTCTGATGGAGAAAAAATTGATGGTGTTGATGAGAATTGTGAACCAGTTCAGGTTGGAGATTTGGAGGAAGAGAATGAAGATGATGAAGGAAGTGAAGATGCAGGTGATGAAGGTTATGGAAGTGCAACTGAAACAGGAAGTCAGTATAGCAATGATTACAGCGATCATGAGATGGGCATCGACAACGACGACGATAGCAGTCAGCAGATCAATGAGAACAACGGTGATGAATCTAAATAATCATCCCTGGAACATCAACAAGATTTCGATGGGAAAGCTTCGATTTTGTGAAATCGGACTAAGAGCTTCTTCGTGAAAATTCAAAGAAAACTTGTAGGTGTTTGCTGATCATTTTTCTCATTGCTGATTTTCCTCATATTGTTGAATCTGCTGACAGATGTTTTCTTGTGGTTATGTTGCTATCCGGATATTTTTCTTTTTTTTGGGAACAGGTGGGCTTTTTTTGATACTATTATGCATATGGTAACTGCTAACAGTTTTAAGGTGTTAAGGTGTTAAAAGTTTTAAGGTTTAATGGTTTTAAGGTGTTTTGCATGGGGTAACAGTTTTAGTTTGTTTGTAATTAAGGTGTGTGTTTGCAGGGGGGGGGGGGGG